>NC_060279.1:81179088-81346122 GCF_021613505.1 Equus quagga
CCGAGTGGTTAAGTTCGCGCGCTCCGCTGCCGCGGCCCAGGGTTCCGATCCTGGGCGCGGACATGGCACCGCTCGTCAGGCCACGTTGAGGCGGCGTCCCATATGCCACAACTAGCACGACTTGCAACTAAGATATACAACTATGTACCAGGGGGGATTTGGGGAGGTAAAGCAGAAAAAAGATTGGCCACAGTTGTTAGCTCAGGTGCCAATCTTAAAAAAAAAAAAAAAAAGACAAAGGGCCGGTGAGGTCGAGGGCAGGAGGAGCCCTGGGCCCCCCTCTTCCTCACCTGGTCCCGGCCGCTGCAAGGACCCCATGCCCCAGCTCCCTCAGTCTGTCCCCCTTGAGCTTGGCCAGCCCCTTCACGCTGGGGGGCTGAGGCCCTGGTGGAGGGGTGGAAGCGTCTCAGTGGCCCCCACAGTGGGGTGGGGGAGGGGTGTCAGATGGTCCCCATATCTCAGTCCCCACAGTGAGTGTGCGAGGTTTCCGGGGCAGGTGTGAGGTTCACCACTGAAGCCCTCCAAAGCCTTCCATTAGCGAAGTCTACAGATGGGGTGGGTCCCTAATCCTCAGCCAGGCCCCAGCTCCCTCCCATGCCTCAGGATCTCCACTGGGCCGACAATCACAGAGGGAGCCCGCGGGAGCCGAGGGTGCAGGGCGCCTGGGGCCCCACCCTGGTGTGGAGACTCTGCTGGGTCCGGGCAGGCTGCGGCCACTGGGCCTCTGGGGGGAGCAGCTGGAATGCCTGGAAAAGCAAACACAGTTCTGCTAAGCAGCTGCCCCGGCACCACCAGGGCTGGGAGCAGAGCTATCCTCCTGGTGCCACAGCACAGCAGAGGCACAGCATTGCCCTCTGCCAAAAATCCAGGAGGAGCAAAATTAAAGCCACCAAACCAATGCATAGTATTTAGGAAGGATTTATTGTGCATATAAGAACAGTTCAAGAACGGGGAGCTTTCAAATCCAAAACTGATGTGAAGCTCAGGGCCTGATGTTAGGTGCAAATGAGGAGCGGGTGCAAACATTACGATGGCGGTCATTACAATGGGGGTTTGGCAGCCGGCGAAGGGATTGGTTCAAAGTCATTATCTTATACTGTTTTTAGGAGGATGACTTACATTTCTTTTACGATTATCAGAGGCATTTGCAAGAGGTGGCCCAAGTTAAGTTTCATTTGTTTTGCAGAGTAAGCTAAATTAAGTTTCACTAATGTGGCTTAACAGTTTTGTCTGCTCAGGGAATGTTCAAGTCTGGTCTCCATTTTGTATTTAATGTAAACACCCAAATACACATTCTCAGAGGGCTGTTACTAGGACCATCGACATAATTCAAGGCCGGCCCCCCACCCCCACCCCGCCGTGCACAGTGGAACTGCAGGACCCCTTTGTGATGGGTAGTTTTATGTGTCAATGTGACCAGGCTAAGGGATCCCAGATCGCTGGTAAAACCTGATATCTGTGTCTGTGAGGGTGTCTCTGGAGAAGATTAGCATTCGAATCGGTAGACTGAGTCAAGAAGATCATCCTCACCAGTGTGGGGGGGTGGGGGCGTGGCCCAATCCTCCATGGCCCAGGTTGAACACAAAGGGAGGGGAAGGGCAAGTTTGCTCCCTCTGCTTGGGCTGGGACAGCCATCCTCTCCTGTCCCTGGACATCAGCCCCCTCCTCGATTCCTGGGCCTTGGGCCGCAGACTGGGCCCTACACTTTTGGCTCCTCTGGTGCTCAGACCTTCAGATGCATGATGGAACTCCCCACAGATTTCCTGGGTCTCCAGCCCGAAGACAGCGGGTCGCGCGTAGGACTTCGGCCTCCATAATTGTGTGAGCCAATTCCTTATAATAAATCTCTCTATATCTATATAAATCCAACTGGTTCTGTTTCCCTGGAGAAACCTGACTAATACACCCTCGTTTGAAAATCACTGACTATCTCATGGCAGCGACAGCAGAGCATTAAGCAGAGCGTGGGCCGTGGGTGAGGACCCCGGTCACTGTCACCTGCCAGGGCTCTCAACTGTCCCCTGCAGCTGCGAGGTCCCTAAGAAGAAGCCCCCTGAGAGGGTGATGAGCAGTAGTGGGGTTTGAGGTCCCACCTATCACATATAACACTCCCGTCGCCTATCCCACCAAGGGGCACACAAATCCCACCCAAAGAGGAGTCACCACCGCCTCGGAGCTTGCTACTGATGAGGGAGAATCCGAAAGACGGGACTGGCTTTGCATCCAGGCTCCAGCCCCACTTGCTGTGTGACCCTGGGCAAGGAGCTTTCCTTCTCTGGGCCTTAAAGGGCATATCTGCGCAACACGCTCAGAGCTAGGCACCCAACAAGGGCTTCGCAAACTTCCGCTATGGTCACTGGATAATTCAGGGTTTGTGACCAAAGGAAGAACACAGTAACACCGCTCAATACAAATTGACAAGATTCAAGAAAGTATGTTAGCACAAACAAAAAATGAGAGGTGAGCAGGAGGTCAGGCACACGTTGGCAAGTCTGGTCTTGGGCTGGTCTCTCTGCTTTCTGCTGCTCTCACCCTACTCGCCTGGGGGCAGAGGACTGAGACCCCAGGGCCCAGCCGGTGGGGGTGGGAGTGGGGCATGGGGATGTGGGTGGGGAGGAATGAAAGGGTCTCTGGAGAGAGGATTGATGGGGGAGGCAGCCGGGGCTGGAGTGCGGTGGGAGGAGATTAAGGTCCAGGATTCTCCTGCTTTCAAGTTAGGAATACGTGGATGGTGTGTTTGGTGGGATTATTGGTTTTCTGTTTCTTGCTAAATACTAGTTTTGAATGTGAAACATCTGCCAAATTCTCTAATAGTCACCAGGAGAGCTGTCAGCCACACAGAGGCAGACGGGACTCCCTTTTGCTCCTCTTCCCAGTATCTGCCCGCCAGGGACCCTCAGCAGGAGCGAGTGCGGCCTCCTCAGGGCCAGGACGTGACTAAGGAAGGAGGTGGTTGCTGAGTGAGAGAGAAGCCCTGTGTGTGTGTGTGTGTGTGTGTGTGTCACGGTGGGCGTGTTTAGTCCTCCTGACTTGGAAGCATGGCCGCCATCCAGAGCCGCCTGAGGCTGGAGACACACACACTTAGGCCAGCACGGAAACCAAGGCCCCTGGGCTCTGTCTCTACCTCCAAATGCAAGAAATGTTTCCAGATCCCACCAACCTGGGCTCTCATCATTCCAGGGACAGTGAGTGGGGCGGGGACCCAGAGGTGTGGTCTAACCAACCGAGAAAAAGAAAACAAGAATAACGGAGAAATGTGAATGCCAACCAGCTATTTACTGCTGTTGAGGGATTACTGTTAATGGTTTTATTGAGGCAACAGTGCTGGGTTTATGTTTGAAAAACAAAGTCTTGGTGGTTGCCAGAAGAAGGGGGTGGGGGTGGGAGGGCTGAAATGGGTGAAGGGGGTCAAAAGGTACAAACTTCCAGCTGTAAAATCAATGAGTCCTGGGGCTGTAATGTACAGCATGGTGACTATAATTAATAATACTGGCGGCCAGCCCCGTGACTGAGTGGTTAAGTTTGTGTGCTCTGCTTCGGCGGCCCAGGGTTTCGCTGGTTCGGATCCTGAGCGAGGACATGGCACTACTCATTAGGTCCTGCTGAGGCAGCGTCCCACATAGCACAACCAGAGACACTCACAACTAGAATACACAACTATGTACTGGGAGGCTTTGGGGAGAAAAAGAAGAAGAAGAAAAAGAAGATTGGCAACAGTTGTTAGCTCAGGTGCCAATCTTTAAAAAAAGAAATAATAATAATACTGTATGGTATTGTAGGGGAGGAAGACATTTCCTCTACCCAATGTCGGTTCTTCTGGCCAGAGAACGAATTAAATTCACATGAAACAGAATAACAGGAGAAAATTAAACAAAGCTTTATAACATGTATACATGTTAGGCAAGCTAAGCAACTTGCCAAAATGGCTGGAGCCCCCACCTTAAATATCATCTTCAGCTAACGACAAAGGAGGATGTTGGGGGTGGAGGGGGAGTCAATCTTGGGAGATCACCACACAAGTACAGTAAACAAATGCAGATTTAAGTCTTTGCCTTTGGCATTGATTAAGAGTTTCTAGAGATAAAGTCATCCCCCCCTTCTTCCTGGTACAGAGAGGGAGACACCTTTACAGATGGAGATTTCCTTTACAATGTAAATATCTCCTAACACAGGGCAAGCAAGTTCCACTCCTCAGAGCCTCCTTCCCATCTGCAGTTTATTAAAAACAACCAGCCCCAAATAATCCTCATGCCAAAGAGACATATCTTGGGGTGGCCAATTCCAGGCCCCCACAGTATATTTGAAAGTTGCTGAGAGAATAGATCTTAAAAGTTCTCAGAACAAGAAGAAAAAGTTTGTAACTATGTGTGGTGACTGCTGTTAACTACACTTAGTGTGGTGATCATTTTACAATATGTACAAACATCAAATCATTATGTTGTACACCTGAAACTACTATAATGTTGTATGTCAATTATATCTCAATAAAAATGAAAAAATTTAAAAAATTAAAAATAAAATATTACAGATACAGGTAAAAAAAAAAAAAAAAGAGAGGAAAAGAAAGCATCCTTGCACCCAGGCCCACCCTGCAGCACGTGGAGATGGTGTGCGAGCATGTCTGTGGTTCCGTAGGGGGAGAGTCCAGGACGGAGAGGAGGCTCCCATCCACATGGCTGGCTGTGCGTCAGGCGCCTGTGGTCCACCCAGGGCTGCCTTCTCCAACAAGCGCTGGAAACATAGTGCCCAGGGCCCGTGAAACTTTTTTTGGAGGAGGGGGTTTCTCATGATAATGTTTTAATTTCTTTTAAAATAAGATGGAAAAAAATGAACATAGTGACTATTCCAGCCTGGAATATATTCATCTTTATACTGACATGGTAATAAAAAATGACTTTTAATATTACTTTGTGGAGGCTCATGAACATAATTTTTTTTAAAAGATTGGCACCTGAGCTAACATCTGTTGCCAATCTTTTTTTTTTCTTTCTTCTTCTTCTTCTCCCCAAAGCCCCCCAGTACATAGTTGCATATTCTAGTTGTAGGTCCTTCTGGCTCTGCTATGTGGCATGCTGCCTCAGCATGTCCTGATGAGCAGTGCTAGGTCCACACCCAGGATCCAAACTGGGGAAACCCTGGGCCGCCGAAGTGGAGCGCGTGAAATTAACCACTCAGCCATGGTGCCGGCCCCACATGAATACAATTTTTGGTATTATGTTTACAGGGCAGAAATACTTGGGGCCCACAAAAGTCCAGCTGCAACCCTGTTTAATGACTCTATTCTTGCTTCTTTGGTGTATGGAGTGTGTGTTAGTTTCCTGTGACTGCTGTGGCAAATTATGACAAGCTTAGAGGCTGAAAACAACACAAATTTCTCTCTCACAGCTCTGGAGGCCAGGAGTCCTGTGGTCACTGGGCTAAAGTCATAGTGTCGGCCAGGGCTCCTTCATTCTGGAAGCTCCAGGGAAGATTCTGTTTCCTGGCCTTTTCTCAGCCTCTAGAGGCATCCACATTCTGTACTGTGTTTTGGGATTTGTGGGATGGGTGAGAGATCTGGAGCTCAGGCCTCCTAGGTGTGTAGAAACAGCCTTGCACAGTGGTTGGATGGAATGTCCTTGAGCCTGTCACAGGAGTGGTGCTTGTGATGCTCCGGGAATACAGGAGCTTGGAACCAGGGGCCCTGGGCTCACCTGGGATGGGTCTCTTTGGGACCTCAGGCTCTTCTCATCTTCCTCCTCGCCAATGCTCCCATCCTGGTGGTGGGTGAGAGATACCAGAACTGGGTGGGAGAAAGGGATGGTGAGAGAGACCTGTGCAATCCGAGCCCCCAACTCCCCACATACCCTTCACAGGGAGGGCAACATGTCCCAGGAGCATCTCTCAAGACCCCCAGTGAGGCCGAGGCAAGAGCAATGAGGGGCCACCACTTCCATCCTTCCAACAAGCTTCTAAATGCAGCCCCACCCCCTTGCCCCAGACTCTCCATGGCTTATGCCCATGATGACTCAGGCATGAGCCTGTGGTGACTCCTGGGTCTTCTCACCCAACACTCCATGCCCAGGAGCGCCCCTGAGGGACCCAGAAGGACCTTCGCTGCAGTGCCCACTAAGAAGGAAGGCCTGGACCCAAGCCCTCATCCCACAACCAGGAAGCATCTAAAGGCATGCTGGAATATTCCTGAGGTGGAATGCTGTCAAGCAGCAAAGATGGTTGAAGCAGGATCTACCACAAAACATAATGTAGCGGGAGAAAAGCCAGGGCAGAATAAGAGCTACAGAAGGACACCATTTATAGAAGGTTTAGGACATGGCCGACAGAGCCATATACTGTTATGGACCCAAAATAAGAGGAAAAAGTAGAAACACACACGTGAAAAGAAGAATCAAGACCTTGTTCCCCTCTTCAGGGGGAGCAGGGAGGGGCAACAGGAAGTGGAGATGTGCGCTGGGGACCCAACGAACTCCATGGTGTGTTATTTCTTCAAAAACAACCCAAAGCCAGGAGGCTGGGCTCTGCAATGGCTGCATGGCAGGTACATGGGTATTCATTATAATACTTTCTCTATAGTTTAGTAGGCTCAAAATATGTCATATAAAAAGCAAATAGTTGCTTTGGAAGACCAGTTTGGCAGTTCTTCAAAAAGCTAAAGTTGCCATATGACCCAGCAATTCTACTCCTAGGTATAGACCCAACACAAATGAAAACATGTGTCCACACAAATACTGGCACACAAATGTTCACGGCAGCATTATTCACAACAGCACAAAGGTGGAAACAACCCAAATGTCTATCAACTGATGAATGAATAAACAAACTGTGGTGGTCTAGCCACACAATGGAATATTATTCAGCCATAAAAAAGAATGAAGTACTGATACAGGTTGCAACATGTATGAACCCTGAAAACCTTATGCCAAGTGCAAGAAGCCAGGCACAAAAAGTCATGAGTTGTATGATTCCATTTCTATAAAATGTCAAGAATAGGCAAATCCATAAAGACAGAAAGTAGATGAGTGGTTGCCAGGGGTGGGGTGGGGAGGGGGAACGGGGAGTGACTGATGATGGTGTGAGGTTTCCTTCTGGGGTGAAGAAAACGTTCTTGGATTAGAGAGTAGTGATGGTTGCACAACTCTGTGAACCACTGAATTGTACATTTTAAATAGGTAAATTATATGGTATGGGAATTATGTTTCAATAATGCTATTATTTTTTAAAAAGAAAACACAAGAGCAACATCACTAAAAATGGCAGAGTAGGGAGCTCCCCAAATCCATCTGTCCACTGAAGCAACAACTAAGCGGCAAGACTTTCCAAGCTCACTTTTTTGGAACTTCAATCTAATACAAAACTTACAACGAGGGGAGTGAAAGAAAGAAGCTGCGAGAAAAGGCTGTGGCATTTTAGCTTACCTGCCTACCAACCCCATTCTACAGCTAGATGGTGGCTGTGGGGATGGCAGTCCATGTTCCTGGTGTGGCTTGCTGAAGCCACAGGGGGCAACACATATCTTGTTCTCAAAGAACTGTGATTGTGTGTTTTGACATGGCTGGTGACTCCCTGAAAGGTTGGTTCAGGGGTTTGCCTGCGTTATGCACCCTCAGAACTCTCAGGACTGGAGTGGCCTCCTGGGCAGCATTTGTCAAAAGCATTTACAGGCATATGCTAGCCACAGTCACCTGAAGCAAGGGACAAGTGCTGGAGCAGCAGCAGAGAGGCCTAAGAGCCCAGGAAGGAAGAGGCTGGGGGAAAGAGATACACAGGGGTCTACTGGGGGTCTAGTGGCCATGCACATGCCCAGGGCTAGTTGCATCGTAGGAAACATGAGAAGACCGTAGGCTTTCATCTCTGACTGATCCTTAGGCTCCACATAAGCAGGAAGTGAAGGCTCAGAGTTGTAAATGGCGTAGCTAAGCATTGAAGGAGCACCTCAACTCAGAGCCAACCTACAAAAACCAGGAGAGTATTATTATTTTTTTTGGCTCCAGGCATTTAAGGAAATCTCTGCCAAATCACTAGCTGACCACTAAATTAATGAATCGGAAACTTTAGTGATCACATACAACAAAGAATGTTATCTTCACAAAAATGGTTTAGAAAAGTCACTAAAACAATTACAAACCACAAAAAGCAGCATAAACAACCCTGAGGAGGGGAGAGAACCCGATCTCCAGAGTTACCACATTATATTACCAAATATTCAAAATGTCCAGTTTCCAACAACAAATTAAGAGGCATGCAAAGACACAAGAAAGTATGACTCAATCACAGGAAAAAATAAGGAAGCTCAGACGTTAGTCTTACTAGGTGAGGCTTTACATCAACTGTCTTAAATATACTCAAAAAGCGAACAGAATTCATGAACAAAGAGCTGAAGGAAATCAGGAGAACAATGCTCTCCAACAGATAGAGGATATCAATAAAGAGATAGAAATTATTTAAAAGAACCAAATAGAAATTCTGCAGCAGATAAGTCCAATAACTAAAATGAAAAATTCACTAAAGTGATTCAACAGCAGATTTAAGCAGGCAGAGGAAAGGACTGGTAAACTTGAAGACAGGTCAATTAAAATTATACAGTCTGGGGTGCAGAAAGAAAAAGGAAGAAAAGTGAACAGAGCCTAAGGGACCGATGGGACACCATAAAACATACCAACAGGGGCTGGCCAGTGGTGTAGTGGTTAGGTTTGCATGCTCCATTTCAGTGGCCTGGGGCTCACAGGTTCGGATCCTGGGCATGGACCTAGCACCGCTCGTCAAGCCACACTGTAGTGGCATCCCACATAAAGTAGAGGAAGATTGGCACAGATGTTAACTTAGTGACAATCTCCCTCAAGCAAAAAGAGAAGGATTGGCAACAGACGTTAGCTCAGGGCCAATCTTCCTCACAAAAACACAAAAAAAACAAACAAATGAAAAACATACTAACAGATACATGATGGGAATCCCAGAAGGAGAGGACAGAAAGAGGGGCAGAAAATATTTGAAAAAAATAATGGTTGGAAACTTCCTAAAATAAATGAAATACGTGAATCTGCACATTCAAGAAGCTAAGCAAACTTCAAGCAGAATAAACTCAAAGAAATCCACACTGAGACACACTACAATCAAACTGTCACGTGGTTCAACACATGAATATCAAGCTATGTAACGCACCACGTTAACAGACCACATGATCTTCTCAACTGACGCAGAAAAAGCATTTGACATAATCCAACACCCTTTCATGATAAAAACACTCAGTAAACTAGAAATAAAAGGGAACTTCCTCAACACAATAAGGGTAATTATTGAAAAAACTATAGTGAACATCGTAACCATGAAGGACTAAAAGTTTGCTCTCTAAAGAAACAAAGCAAGGATGTTAACTTTCACCACTTCCATCCAACATTGTACTGGAAATTCTAGCCAGAGCAATAAGACAAGAAAAAGAAATAAAAGGCATCCAAATTGGAAAGGAAGAAGAAAAACTCTCTATTCACAGATGACATGAGCTAATAAACAAATTCAGCAAAGTTGCAGGAGCCAATATCAACACATAAACGTCTGTTGTATTTCTATACAATAGCAATGAACAACCCCAAAAGGAAACTAAGAAAATTCCATTTATAATAAAAAGAATCAATTCCACTTATAGAAGCAAAAAGAATAAAATACTGAGGAATAAATTTATCTGGGGTGGTATAAGACATGTGCACTGAAAATATTGTTGAAAGGAATTAAATAAAACCTAAATAAATGGAAAGACATTCTGTGTTCATAGATTGGAAGATTTAACGTTGTTAAGATAACAACACAACCCAAAGTGACCTACAGGTCCAATGCAATCCCTATCAAAACCCCAACAGCTTGTTTTCTTCTCTTTTTGCAGAAAGGAAAAGTTGATCCCAAAATTCATATGGAATTGCATGGGATCCAGAAAGCCAAAATAATCCTGAAATAAAAGAACAAAGTTGAAGGACTCATATTTTTGTACTTCAAAACTTACTACAAAGCTACAGTCCTCGCATAATGATAGACATACGGAATGAAATGCAATTGAGAGTTCAGAACTAAGCCCATACATCTATGGACAACTGATTTTCCACAAGCGTGCCAAGACCATTCAGTGGGGGAAAGAAGAGTCTCCAACGACAGCGCTGGGACAATTGGTAATCTACATGCAGAAGAATGAAGTTGGACCTTTTCCTCATACAATATACCTGACAATGCCTGGTGCTCACCAAATGCGCATCACATGCTGGTTCTTCTGCTGTTCCTGTTTACCCACCCTTTCCCCCTCAGCTACTGGCTGTACACTCTCCACTGTGAACCACTGGTGTTTGGCACTGCCCATGGCCCAAGAACCACCTGAAGGCAAATGCAAAGCTCTTGCTCTCACGCAGCTCACATAAACCAGGACAGACAGCAGACATGCAGGGAAGGGTAAACCCCATAAACATCACAGAGGGGTGGGCACCCCGGAGAACATGAGTCGGGTTCTGTGTGGTGGCCTCTCCGAGAGGTGTCTGAGGCAGGCCTGGGTGATGAACTGGCTACCCCTGATCCTCTTTCTCTCTTTCTCTCTGTCTCCTGGCTCTCTTGTTCTTGCTTTGTTATTTCTCTGTGACCGAGAGCATCGCAGTCAGTGGACACAACACTCTGAGGCATCCAGGTTCCTGGCTGAGCCAGAGGGAGGTACGTGCTATGGACTGAACAGGAGAGGCCTGTTCTGTTCACAGTTATTTCTCCAGTCACCAGCTGTCAGGGACTTCCAGTGGAAATATTCCGTCTGTGTTCCCCCTCCCTTGCACCAGGCAGCGGGAGAGGATCACCCACAGGAAAGATGAAAGCAGGATCCCTTTGGATTCTAGCTGGGCATTGGGCACCCTGTCCACAGCCCCCTTCCCTCAGTGCCTATCTCATCCTACCCCTTCCCACTCAACACCCTCCAGGAGCCTCCCTTCCCAAGGGATGAAACCCAAGCTTGAGGCAGCAGCGTGCAGATGCCACCTGTCCGTGTCCCTGACTTCCACGTGTTCCTGCAGCGGGTGAAGAAGCCATATCAGGCTCAGCTATCTGTCACGCCAGCTACCTCACTGCCCGCAGGACCGCAAGGTCACCCTGCGCAAAATGCAAACACAGGCCCCTTGCTGAAAATGATGGAGAACTTTGCTATAGCGAAGCATTGAAGCCCGCCTGGGTTCTCCTGAGCTCGAGGCCCTGCGGGCTGCACGGGTCCCCCAAGGACCAGAAGCAAATGCCCTTTGGCCCCTCTGCTCCTGGAACAGCAAGTTCCAAGGGTCACTTTATCTGCCTGGCATGTCTTCCTGATGCCACAGGAGTCCAGGGGTGAGATACCATTCAACGCCCGCCAATGTGGACTACGCCGGCCTCTGCAAAGCAGGACATGTAGCACCTTCCCGAGCACATCAGCCAGCTTCCCAGGGCAGCAGCGGGGAGACCCGGAACCCTGTTTTCTGTGAACTGCAAGACTTTTCTGAACCACCTGGAGACGCCCTGATCACAGCACCCAAGTGGGTCCTGAGGAACTGACCTCCTCCAGTGTTGGGGTGCGGCCCACCAGACAGCAGGTGGCATGGGATGAATGACCATAGGAGCGATGGATAAAAAGTCTCACCTTGGACCCCATGGACTCATTGGCAACAGATAGTGGGGGTGCCACCTGCGCACGAAATGGCCACCTCCCCCCTGGTCTTTGCTCCTCCATGCCATCCACCTGGCATTCCCTTCCCTCTCCCGTACACTTACTGACACTCCTCCCCCAAGCTCTGCGGGAAACAGGGGAGTCCTTCCAGCCCACACAGCCTGCGGCGGCTGGCTCTTGCCATCCACACCTACTTATTTGGGCCTCCCGGCATCCAGCTCCTGCACTTTCATTGACATTACCAGGAAAGACAGAGCCCATTCCGTGGGACCAAGCCCTGGGAGGATGGAAGCTTGACATGGGGTCAGAGGGGCAAGACAGCATGAGGACAGAGTCCCTGCAGGTGAAAAGGGAGCCGAGAGGGAGAAGCAGGATCAGAGAGTCATCTGCAGACCCCGCAGCTACCTGAGTCCCTTCTGTCTGCTGAGCTTCCGCAGACACCCTGGGTGTCGATCTACACAACCATCCAGTGGGTCTCTGGGACTGGGTCTGCGCCCCACAGCCAGGGCACAGGGGAGGGACCAGTGATCTGCAGGATTCTGGGACAGGACCTGGGGCAGCAGGGTCCACAGCACCATGCGTGGGCTGAGGGACCAGGTGTCCTTCTGAGGGAGAGCAGACAGATGCAAAGCCACAGGCCAGATGGACACGCACTAGAATGGAGGGATCTTCAAGTATCAACCAAGCAAGAAAAGTGAGCGGAGGCCGCAGCACAAAGACATTTATGTAAAAGAAAATTAACACAGGTGTGCAGAATGATAATGAGCGTTGGACTGGCACCGGCAGGGAGAGGGTTTGCTCTACGCCTGGGGCACTGCAGGTCAGGAGGGGGATGGTGACAGGAGTGGCTAGGGGGTGGGTGGAGCAGTGCTAGATGGATAAGACACTCTGAGTCTAAAAGGAAAAAGAAGCCGATCCTTGGGTGCCGGGCCACAGAAAAGTCAGCCAGAACCCAGACCCAGCACCTGCTCCCTGCCACATCCACTCAGTCTCGGTCTCAAGGTGCGGCCCGTCCCCTCACCTTCCTCCTGAGACATCTGTGTGGCTAGCAGCCTCCCTGCAGGTGCGGGGTGCCTGCGACTGCACCCAGGTCCTCATCTTGCTGGGCAGGGCACCCAGGAACTGCTCTAGCACTAGCAGCTCCAGCAGCTCCTCCTTGGAGTGCACTTTGGGCCGCAGACACTGTCGGCACAGCATCCAGAGCTGGCCCAGTGCGTGGTGTGGCCCGCCTGCCATGTAGTACTGAAACTGCTGGAAGCACAAGCGCCAGGCCTCTGCGTCCCCAGGGCTGGCTAGGTGGGGGGCCTTGTCCTGCTCACTAGGGGCCTGGGTCTGGGGGTTCCTGGGGGAAGCAAAGGCTTTGGCCAGTGGGAGCATCTATCTGGCCTCAGGGGGTGAGTGGCCTGGATCCCAGGACAGTCCCAGTGGCTCCAGACACATGTAGGTGGCAGCAGGCGGATACGGTCAGCAGTCAGGGGCCTGCAGAGAGGGGCAGGCGCAAAGCAGCCATATCAGATGGTGGCCCTCCCTGCTCAGGACCTCCCTTGGCTCCCTACCAACGTATCCTGACCTCCAGCGCCCCAAGGAACCGACCTGACTCCTCCCTATCTGTTCCAACCCAACCTCCTTCTGAGGCACTGGTCATCCCAGAGCCTTCATGGCTGTCCTGCCCAAACTCCCCCCTGATGTTCACCCCAGCTCAGATGTCACCACAGCAGGGAGGGCTTCCTGGATGCTCTGGTTCAAGTTGTCCCCTTATCCTCACTGTGCTATCCTCACAACCCTATTCATCCCTGAAACATCTCATTTCCTTATGTGTCTATCTGCCTTCTTCATTAAGTCCTTCACATGGTTTGCTGAGGAGCTGGGGAAGCAGGAGTTCCTGCTCTGAGGGGGTGGCCAGCGCTGTCCAACAGAACTTCCCACAAGGACAGAAATATCCTCCATCTGTGCTGTCCAACACGGTAGCCCCTAGCCACAGGTGGCTCCTGAGCACTTGAAATTAGGAACTGGATTTTAAATTTAAATTTCCTTTAAATGGAAACAACCAGATATGCTAAGTGGTAGTGCAGGGGCAGCCTCCTGCTGTTCTTGCCTTTTCTGCCAGGTCAGCTGGGGAGGAGGCAGTGAGCAGGGCAGGGGGCAATGGGGGAGACTTCAGAAGTGAAGGGAACATGGGAAGGGCAATGAAAAAATAGACTTTGAAGCATTTTCCAAGCTTCCCACAGTGAATATGTAAACCAAAGAAACTGTAGAAAGTTGTAAAAACAAAAATGAGCAGGGACATTTTTTTTTTTTAAACAGAAAACAATTGTACTCTGATCTGCTGGTGAAACTACAAACTGGCACGACCTTTCTGGAAAGCACTGTGGCGGCTTGTATATAAAGAACATTCCAGGAGTTTGCATACTCTGGAATTTATCTGAGACTCCAAGAAAGATTTGGGCACCAAGACTCACAACAAAAGTGCCCAACAGTCCAGCTTGGTGGGATCAATTACTCTTCCGTCACATGGTGGAGTTTTAACTGTGCAAAATACACGGTAACACCGTAATATGCTCAAGGGAAGCATGGACATGACCTTTGGATGGTAGGAGGTGCAGGGGAGAGTGGGATGCAAAATGATAAATGAGGGGCCTGGAAAGGGTCACCAGGAAAGAGGCTCAAGGGTGGCCAGCCAGGTGCTTCATGTTCTTCATGTTTCTGAGTCTCCCCCAAATGGTATTGTGATCATGTTTGACCCTCATTGTGGAAAAAAATTTAAAAAGAACAAAAATATTCAGGCAGGAGTTTTAATGACATGGGAAAATGCTTATGATACGGCAAGTGAAACGTGGATGGGTATTCCAAGTGATTGTTCCTTCCGGATCCCCTGGTGCATTTTTCATGTTCAAGTGATGACAATCAGGGAGAAAGCAGGTGGACAGTGGCAGGAGGGCTGTGCTAACATCTTTGCCAATCTTGCTCTATTTTGTATGTGTGGCGCTGCCACAGTGTGGCTTGATGAGTGTTGTAGGTCCACGCCTGGGATCCCGGGGCCGCTGAAGTGGAGCACATGAACTTAACCACTAAGTCCCAAGGTGGCCCCCATATATGTATGTATTTTTGTGAAAGGGAAAAGGCCCCATTTGCAGCTCCACGGGTTCAAGCAGTCCCTCTGCTCTGGGGTCTTGGACCTTACCCTTCTCTCCAGTGCTCAGGGAAGCAGGCCCCAGGCAGAGTCCAGGATGGAGAACTGTAGCCCCTCCACACTCTCCAGGTCCTGGGATGGAGTCTATGTGAGAAGAAACTGAGTTTATGGGGGAACTAGGTCAAGTGGGCTCCTGGCTGAAAGCCTAGGGGTGAGGGTCAGCGGTCCGTGTGGGGGCTGACATCCTCACGTGGGGGTCTTGGGCCAATGTGGGGGTCCCAGGCTGATGAGGGAGTCCTGGGATGATGTGGGGAGCCTGAAGTCTATGTAGACAGGAGCATCTGAAGTCCACAAGGTGGTTGCTGTGGTGGTCCTGGGGTCCCAGAGATCCACATTGGGGGATACCCGGGACGGATGTTGGAGGGTCTCTGTCACTTGTAGGGCTCAAAGCCAAGTGGAGGGGCCGGGTTCAGCTGGGGTGGGCCCTGGGATCTGCAGCCAAGGCCCACATGCTAAGGCGTGGGGGACTGGAGGCTCCGGCGCCGACCCTGGACACTCAGCAGATGACAGCAGATGACAGATTCTCGAATGAACACGTGGATGTGTCGGAGATGGGGCGGCCGGGCTGGATGCTCGGTAACTGAGTGACAACAGATGAGGGGCTGAGGGGACCCCGAAGAGCTGGGCCGGGTCCTGGGCCGGGCCGAGAGGGTGTGGGGTGGACAGCGGAGGCTGAGGGGCTCTCTGCCCCAACCTGAGGGGGATGCGACCGGGCCGAGGCTTGGCAGGAAGGGGCGTCCAGCTCCCCAACGTCGACTCCCGCCCCCTAGGGCCTCAGGACCCCGCGGGGCTCCAGAACAGCCCGCCTCCCTCACCCCCGGGGACCTCGGGACCCTCGCCGGCTCCCTGACTCTGGTCGGCCCGCCGCCGGCCTCGGCTGCGGCCCCTGCCCGAGCCCGTCTTCCTCCGGCGCGACCCCGGCCAGCTCCACCGACTCTGGCGCCCTCGGCCCGCCCGCGGCTCCTCCCGGGGCCGGCCAGCCGGCAGTCGCTGACGGACGTGGGACGGGCGGCGGGACGGCCGCACAGGTTGCGGCCGACTCACTGCGCGCGCGCTCAGCTCCCGCAAGAGCCGCTCCGTCGTAGCGCCGCCTCTGCGGCGAGCCAGCCGGGCCGCCGCCGCACGGACTACAACTCCCAGAACCCTGCGCGCCGCAGGCGGCCGCCATTGGCCTGGAGGACGGGGACACGCGGACCAATCGGAAGCCGCCTGGGATAGGTTCCCCCGCCCCCGTCGTGCCGGGAGTTATCCGGAACCGGGATTTGGTCGCCGTGGCAACGGTGCACGCCTCCCGGGGAGCCCTGCAGGGATGGAGCGGAGGCCGGGCAGCGTCTGCAGGACTCTCCTTTTGCAAGGCGGCTGCCAGACGAAATGCAAGAATTCCAGTTGAACAACGAACGTTTTTGTTTTTGCTATGTGTGTCTCATATTTAGTATGTTAAAAAAATTTTTTCAATATGTCTGTTTACTATAAAAGTCCCCCGAATTAGGATTACCAGATTTAGCAAATAAAAAATACGAGGCCCAGTTAGATTTGAATTTCCGATGACAATGAATGTTTTTTAGTGTTAGTTTATATAGTATAGTATATATACACACACATATATATAGTATACGTAGTATAATAGTATATCTGGGATGTACTTATAGTAAAAAAACTATTCATTGTTTATCTGAAATTCAGATTAGGGGTAAGATAGTGATTCAAAGAGGCTCCACAGCTCTGGGACTGAGCTCTGGATGGCTGGAGCTGCCCAGTGCTGAGATGGGGAAGCAGGAGGGTATGGGTGTGGTTAGGGACCTAACAAAGGAGATGGGTACCCCACCTCCAGGAGCCTAGGACTGAGTGCCATTCATCCCCTGGACAGCCGTTTATTGAGTGCCTACCAGGTGCTGTTCTAGGCACTGAGGGTGGGCAGTACATCAGTGAGCAGGACTGCTAAGGCTTTGGCCTCAGGGGGCCCGAGGTTCACACACCAGTGAACAAATAAAATAGATGCTTGCCATAGTATAAGCACACTTGAGAAAATAAAACCAGGCTCAGAAATAGAAAGTCCCGGGAGTGGCAGGAGGGGCTACTTAGCTGGGTGGTCAGGGCTGTGCCTCCGTCTCATCTCCCGCTGGCTGCTGGTCCCCAGAGTATTGTATTCAAGCAGGTGCTTGCTGTGTGCAAAAGCCACAGATGGGAAAATAAAATGAGAATGCTGAGGGCTTATTATTCTCCTATAAATGAGGCACCTGTAAGGACATGAGTCCCCCGGTTTATTTTCTTGGTAGCTAAAATTGGCCTGGCCCTTTGGGGCAGCGGAGGCTCATTTGTGCATTTGTAACTCTGCGACCCACCTCAGGAAATAGCCCTTGAGAGAACATTCACTGAGTTTGTCTCTAGGGCCAGGTGAAAGACACGGTCACAGCTGCTTGAACACTAGATCCACTGGGAGGCAGCCTGGCGCCAGGCAGAGGTTTCCAAACATTTTGTAAGCAGCAGAAACTTTTTCCAAATGACCTTGGGGTAAACCTCAATTTAAAAAGTAAGTTAGCTGGAAGCAGAGCTGCTGTGATCGCCAGGGGCTGGGAGGAGGCAGCATGGGGAGTGCCGCTAATGGGCACAGGGTTTCTTTGTAGGGTGATGAAGATGTCCTGGAATTAGGTAGTGGTGGTGGTTGCACAACCCTGTGAATGTAGAAAAAACTGTATACTTTAAGGGGGTGAATTTTATGCTATGTGAATTGTACCTCCATAAAAATGTCATTTAAAAAAGCAGAACTGTTTGAGTTGTAGGAAGATCTTGTGTGGCTACATCACACTCAAAAATCAACCCCAGATGGACCTGGGACTTGAAACCCAAAGCAAAATATTGAAAGTTTTTGTGGGAAATATTTGAGAATGTTTCTAACTTTTGGGTTGAGATAGATTTCTTAAACAAGACGCAAAAACTGCTTACCATCCCTGTGCCAAGATTACAAAGATGCTGTCCCACCGACATGTGAAGAAGGTAACCATCTGATTAGTGATCAGGGACACGAAAATGAGCCACAGTAAGTTTTTATTTCACACGCTCTCGACTGGAAACACTTAGAGGTCTGACAGCATCAAGGATGGAAGGACGTGGCCCTCAGCCCCTCTTCTGTGTGCTGGTGGGATGTAATGTGGTGAGCTTTGGAAAGCATCTTGGCATCTTCTAGTTCAGCTGATCATCTGCATGCCCTGTGACCCAGCCTTTACCCACTAAAGGATGCTGCAGGCACCACTGTGCAGAGGGGCCAAACCCCCCTCAGAGAAGGAGGGCTGCAGTGTGCTCTATTCACACAGTGGAATATCCCACAGTGAAAAAGCACCATCTACGACAGGGGCCGGCAAACTTTTTCTGCAAAAGGCTAAACAATAGGAAATGTTTTTGGTTTTGTTGGTCATCCAGTCTCTGTTGCAGCTACTCAGCTCTGCTGTTGTAGCAGGAAAGCAGCCATAGACAATACACTGAAGGATGGGCATGGCTGTGTTCCAGTAAAACTTTACTTTTAAAAACAGGCAGCAGGCCAGACTTAGCCTTCAGGCCGTAGTTTGTCGACCCCTAAACTACAATGAGGATGCATCTTTGCCCAGGATGGAACATCCTTCACCCAGAGAGCCGCTGGAGGCTTCCCAGACCACCTCAGCTAAAGCAGCCCCCACCCATGCTGATATCTAACACCAGAGATTGGTTTTGCCTTTTCTGGAACTTCATAGAAATGGAAGCGTGTTATGCATACACTTCTGTGGCTTTCACTCGGCATTTCTGTGAGATCCACCATATTGTTGTGTGTGTCAGGGGTGGTTCCTCTCCATCGCTGAGCGGTTGGCCATTATACCGATATATGGAGAGGTAGTTTGGTTCTCCATTCACCTAGTGGTGGACATTTTGGGTTATTTCCAGTTTGGAGTTCTTATTTAAAAAGCTGCTATGAACATTTGTGTACAAATCTTTGCATGGACATTGGTTTTCTGGCTTTGCCTATTCTAGAGATTTTGTAGAAATAGAATCATTTAATATGTGATCTTTTGTGTCTGGCTTCTTTCACTTGGCACAAGGTTTTCAAGGTTCATCCATGTTGTAGCATATGTCAGAACTTCATTCCTTTTTTTTTTTTTTTTTTTTTTTGGTGAGGAAGACTAGTCCTGAGCTAACATTTGTGCCAATCTTCCTCTATTTTGTGTGTGGGACGCCACCACTGCATGGCTTGATGAGTATTGTGTAGTTCCGCACCTGGGATCCAAACCTGCGGACCCCGGGCCATCAAAGCAGAACCCGAGAATTTAACCACTGAACCACCAGGCCAGCTCTAGAACTTCATTCCTTGTTATGGTTGAATAAGATTCCATTTTGCGGATAGATGTAATTTTGTTTCTCCCTCCATCAATTATTGGGCATTTTGGATTGTTTCCACTTTTTGGCTATCATGAATGCAAAGGATGCTGCTATAAACGCTCATGTGTAAGTGTTTGTATGGATGGATATTGTCATTTCTCTTGAGGAGTGAAATGGTTGGGTCAAACGGTAAATCCATGTTTAACATTGTGAGGAACTGCCAGACTGTTTTCCAAAACAGCTGCACCAGTTTACGTTCCCACCAACAGTGCACGAGGATTCCAATTTCTCTACATCCTTGCCAACAGTTGTTATTTTCCTTTTTTTTTTTTTTATTGTAACCATCCTAGTAGCCAGCCTTGGTGGTCAAGTGGTTAAGATTCCGTGCTCTCACTGTCATGGCCCAGGTTTGTTTCTGGTCAGGGAACCACAGCACCCGTCTGTAGGTTGTCACACGTGGTGGCTGCTGTTGCTGTGATGCTGAAAGCTTTGTTACTAGTATTTCAAATACCAGCAGGGTCTCAGCAGAGCTTTCAGACTAAGACAGACAAGGAATAAGGATCTGGCCACCCACTTCTCAAAAAGTTGGCAACAAAAAACCCTATGAATAACAGCAGAGCCTTGTCTGATACAGCACCGGAAAGTGAGAGGATGGGCAAAACATCGAGCACTTTCTGCTGTGCTGTCCACAGGGCGCTAGGAGTGGGAATCCACTCCACAGCACTAACAACAAGCGTCCTATTGGGCGAGAATTGGTGAGTCACTGTGGTTTCCATTTGTAGGTCCCTGATGGCTAATAGTGTTGACCATGTTTTCTTGCATGCGGAGCAGCAACCACCCCTCACTGGGTCAAGAACACCAACTTTCCTGCCCTGTGTTGGAGAGATGCACCCACCCAGCCTGGACCCGGCCTCCAGCAGCCACCTGGAGCTGAATATGCCTGTTCCTCTGCTTGGTGGCCTTGGTGGCCCTGGGACAGGAGGGAATGACCCAGGGCCTCCTGCAGCTCTGGGGATATCCCCCTCTCCAAATGCTGCCAGGCGGGGAGGGGGCGGGGCGGGGGTCAGAAGGCTTCTGGCCTCTGGGCCCTCATGGGCCTCTCCCCACACAGTGACCTGGGACCCCGGGCGCAGCTGTGGCTGGGCTTGCAGGGTCCCCAAGTCCCCTCCCTGGAGTCTGGGTGAGGGCACAAGCTGTCACCCTCTGCTTGGGGGAGGCGAAGGGGCCCCAGAGGAAGGAGGGAAGACTTCGAATGGCCTGGGGTTTACAGGCTGCCCAGCGCAGCCCCGCATCCTTGTTCTCTGCAGGCATGGCTCCCAGGGCCCCTCCTGATGTGTCCCCAGCCCCCAGGCCGGAGTCAGGGCAAGCTCCCAGATAAAAGCCCTGCCACACCAGCCTTCTGCGTCGTGCTCCCCAACCGTTCCGGCATGTGGCTGTGCTCCCTGCTGCCTGCCCTAGTGGGCTCTCTCCCTGGGGCCCTTTCTGGGCCCACTGGCTGGCGCTCGCCAGGGAAGAGCCCCCGCTTTGACCGTCCCGGAGATGTGGTGATTGGGGGCAGCTTCTCCATCTTTTTCTTCAAGCCTGTCACCCTGTTCGATTTCACGGCTCCGCCGGCTGGGACAGCGTCTGTGAGGTAAGTGGCTGCGGGTCGGGAGGGAGCCTTGGAGGGCCTTTCTCTAAATCCTCAGACAGCGACTGGCTCTCAGAACCCCAGGCGTTGGCCGGGTTTCTCGTTTGTCTGAACATTGGTCGGGCTGTCTCTCAGGCCTACTTCACCGCCTCCCTCGTCTTTGCTTTGCTGTTCATGCTCATCTATCTGAAATGCAGGCACCTGGCCACCCAGACCCCACAGGCCAGGGATTCTGGTCTCTTTCGTTTGCCACGGACCCTCCATGGCTAGAACAGAGCCAAGCACACAGCAAGTGTGTTTGTTGAATGAATGCATGTTTATGGAGTGAATAAAGCTCTTCATGAGTTCAGCAGCCCCTGGGACTCCCCTCTGCCCGTTTCTTCACTGGGTTTCCCAGCCTGTCTTTGCTGATGGGCCTGCTGAGAAGTCCTTGTGGCTGTTGTGAGAGATGCTGTCACGCACGTCCCTGTCCCTGTCTGTGCCGTCAGTCCTCCTGAGTACACACCCAGCAGTTGCTGGCCGCACTCCTGTGGCATGTTCTTCTCACGGTTGGCACCACAGCAAATGCTAAACTCGGGCTTCTCTTTCCCTCAGTGTGTCCATGTGGAACTACCGGGTGGCCCAGAGTCTTGTCTTTGCCATCGAGGAGATCAACAGGGACGCCTGGCTGCTGCCCAACCTCACTCTGGGCTTCTCCATCTTTAACTCTGGGGACTCAGTACCTGGAGCCCTCTACGAGACGATGGCCTTTCTCACGGGGTGGGAGGAGCCCATCCCCAACTACGAGTGTCAGCCCAGCCCTCCGTGGGCTGCCCTGGTCGGAGACACTCGGTCAGCTGTGTCCATCCCCATGGCCAGGCTGCTGGGGCTCTATAAGTTTCCCCAGGTGAGTCATCCCAAAGCCTTTTCCCTCCGCTGATGAATAGTGACGGTGGTGATGATGGTGGCAGTACTGAGGTGCTGCTGCTGGGGGACCAAATTTCCCACCAATGCTTCATGTGCCCAACACTAACCTGGTGGTCAGGAGATGCGGATCCCCATTGCATCCAGGGAGAAACTGAGGTTTAGGAACAGTCAGATGGGTCCAAGCTCACCCAGCAGGACTGAATCCAGGTGGTAGGGCTCATGCTGACCAGCCTCCCCTCCACTCCCATGGTATTTCCCCAATTTTGGGGCCTCAGTGTCAGGCTCACAACCATGGTTGTGTCCAAGTACCACCTTTTCTTCTTGTTTTCCTTTAAATTGGATCCTATTTAACAGGTTTACTGAGGCATAATTCACATACCATACAATTCACCCACTTACAGTGAACAATTCAGTGACTTTTTGTGTACTCAGAGCTGCCCAACCAGCATCTCCACGACCAATTAGAAAACATTCTATTCACCCCATAAAGAAACCCCACACCTATTAGCCACTGCTCCCCATCAGCCCCACTCCAGCAACCACAAATCTGATTTCCATCTCTGTGGATTTACATTTTCTAGACATTTTGTATAAATGATGTCACGTGACATGTGCTCTTTCATGCCTGGCTTCTTCCACTGACCATATGTTGTTCATCCATGTGGTGGTGCGAGTTGGCACTTCATCTCTTTTTATGGCTGAATCTCATTCCATTGTGTGGATAGACCACGTTGTGTTTGTCCGCTCATCCGTTGATGGACATTTGAGCTGAGGCCACTTTTTGGCAATTGTGAATAATGCTGCTACAAGCATCTGTGTGTAGGGTTTTTTTCATGTAATTTTTTGTTTATTTATTTATTTATTTATTGAGGAAGATTGGCCCTGAGCTAACATCCGTGCCCATCTTCTCCTACTTTATATGTGGGACGTCTGCCACAGCATGGCTTGATAAGCAGTGTGTAGGTCGACACCCGGGATCCCCACCAGTGAACCCCGGGCCGCCGAAGTGGAGCATGCGAACTTAACCCTTGTGTGTAGATTTTTGTGTATATATGTGTTTTTCTTTTCTCTTTTCTTTTATGGGAGCTTGTTACCAAGGCAATATCTCAGGACATAGCCAAACCCACTCAATCAGAGTCTTCATTTTAACAAGATCCCCAAGTGGTTTGTTTGCCTGCCAAAGTTAGAGTGCCACTTATTCAGGTCCAAATGCCCCCAATTCTTGTTGACAAGAGGCAAGAAGATGACTTGGTGGATGTCCTACTAGTTAGTGACAGAACCAGACTGCTATCCCTCCAACTAATTTTAATTACTAACAATTATTGTGCGCTTACCGAGTCATTCTCTTGGAGCTGCTATTGCCTGACTCACTGTTAAGATGTTCTAAAGAGGGCTTACTCTGTGCCTGGCATTGGGATTCTCCCATTACATTCTCACCGTAACCCTTCCAGGTCGGTACAGGAGAAATCCTCTATGTAGAATGGGTCCCTGGCTATTGAAATCAATTAAGGCTTGACATCATACAAAATATACACACCTTGAACATTTCTATGCACGTGTTTTCAGTCCTCTTGGGTACATGGTTGGTATTGATGATTATATGGTAGATCTGTGTTTATTTGAAGAACTGCCAGAGCATTTTCCAAAGTGGCTTCACCATTTCACATTCCCACCAGCATTGTGTGAGGATTCCAGTTTAAATTCACTCATTTTGACTGTGAAACCTATACATTTGGATAAATTCCTCCCTCCTTGAACGCCTTAAATTTGCTGTTTCCTCTCTGCCGGGAAGGGCCTTCCTTCCTCCCCAGGAAGCTGGGGCCCTGCAAGGCGCAGAACACATTCTGAGGCTGTTTCCTAGGAAGACTTTGTGGGAGTTGGTGCCACAGAGGAAGTGCAACCCCTGCTTCTTCTCAGAGGGCCGCTCATGTGGTGGGATTTCTCCTCAGGTCTAACACTCCAGCTCTGGACTCGGTTGCACAATCAGTTTGTCCAGTTCTATCCTGATGAAAAAGAGGAACAATTCTTATAGAATCTCTCAAATAACCACATTGCTGGTATAGATGGAGAGGCTCAGAGGAAATATTTGTGAATTCGGACAGGTCTGTGAAAACAGGATGCCATTTAAAAAATGCTGTGTGGTTTTCTCTGCCTTTGTTTTTTGCAGGGAAAGATTGGCCCTGAGCTAACATCTGTTGCCAATTTTCCTCTTTTTTTTTTTTTAACTCCTCAAAACCACAGTGCATGGTTGTATATCCTAGTTGTAAGTCCTTCCAGTTCTTCCAAGTGAGCTGCCACCACAACATGGCAACTGACAGACGGGAGGTGTGGTTCCGTGCCCAGGAAATGAACCAGGGCCATCAAAGCAGTGAGAGCCCTGAACTTTAACCACTAGGCCAACAGGGCTGGCTCAAGAATGCTATGTTTTTAAGAATGTTTGTGTGGGAGGCAGAATGCTAAGGTAGCCCCCACAATTCTTGCTGGTGCACACACCCTGTATAATCCCTGCTCCCCGAGTGTGGAGAGGAAACTGTGAATAGGCTGGACAGTTACTGTCATGATTACATCATAGAAGACCCTGACCTAGCAGATTGAAGAGACATTTTTCTCCTCTGGCCTGAAGTAGAATTAAACTACCATGCTGTGAGAGTAGGAGGCCATGTGACAAGAACCTGAGGTGGCTTCCAGGAGCTAAGAGTGGCCCCCGGCCAATAGCCAGCCAGAAAGTGGGACCTCAGTCCTACAGCTGCAAGGAACTGAATTTTGTCAACAACTGGTGATCCTGGAAGTGGACCCCAAGCCTCAGAGGAGAGCACAGCCCTGGCTGATCCCTCGATTGCAGCCATGTAACACTCCGAGAGGAGGACTCAGCGAAGTAAGCCGTACCCTGACTCCTGACCCACAGACACTGTGAGCTAATACATGGTGTTGTTGTAAGCTGCAAAGTTTGAGAGGCAACTGGTCCTTGCTTAAGATAGAAACATGGGTCCCAAGAACAACAGATGGTTGTAGCTGGGTTGCCTCTTAACTGAAATGATGATCCAGTTTGAAAATAAATTCATTAGATAATAACACAATAATAAGACTTCACTCATAAGAAAGGGCCTTGTGAATTTTTTATTCCAAATATCATATTAATACGAGTTTGGAATTTGGCTTTCTTTCTGTTAAAACACCAAATTGGTCTTGGTGTATTCAGTCCAGTCCAAGCAATGGGTAGTGAAAGGTGATTTTTGGTGTAACCTGCCCAGAGAGAGGAGATTCTGAATGTACAAGAACAAGCCCTTGGATTTGGCTGAGTTGTCATGCCTCTGGTTTAAAACACAGACTTTTTCTCACTTCTGAAAGAGCTAATTTCAATTCTGCTCCATTTTAAAAAAATCTGATCAGATATGTGACTATTACTTAAGAAAAATGTAATGTGTTCAACTAAATTGAATTATTCTGATAAATGTTTTTATATCAATAGTAATTATGATCCATGGGGTATCAACTCAAGGATCATTTCCAAGAGCCTAACTTAACTTAAGTGATTGGATTAATACTAATTTTAGTTAATTATTTAATGATCTTTGGATACTGGGGTGGTTTCTTTTCTTTCTTTCTTTCTTTCTTTTTTTTTTTTTGAGGAAGATTAGCCCTGAGCTAACTAACTGCCAATCCTCCTCTTTTTGCTGAGGAAGACTGGCCCTGAGCTAACATCCATGCCTGTCTTCCTCTACTTTATACGTGGGACACCTACCACAGCATGGCGTTTGCCAAGCGGTGCCATGTCCGCACCCAGGAACCGAATGGGTAAACCCTGGAGGAAACGTGTGAACTTAACCACTGCGCCACGGAGCTGGCCCCTTTTTTTTTTAAGATTTTATTTTTTTCCTTTTTCTCCCAAAGCCCCCCAGTTGTGTATCTTTTAGTTGTGGGTCCTTCTAGTTGTAGCATGTGGGATCTGCCTGATGAGCGGTGCCATGTCAGCACCCAGGATTCGAACCAGCGAAACTCTGGGCCGCTGAAGCAGAACGCTTGAACTTAACCACTCCGCCATGGGGCGGGCCCCTGGGATGGTTTCTAAGTAAGAGAAAACCCTGAAAAGCCGGTCTCAAGGAATAGATTTGGTATTTCTACCTTGACTTCCTACTTGTACACATTGTAGAGTAGCATAAATTTGGGTCTCATTAATGAGTGTGTTCCTTTTGACACTTTAAGAAGGTGTGAAAAGTATGAATGGCTGTCGGGGGTGATATCCTGCAAGGCTGTCAGCTTTGCTGTCTGCAACATGCTTGTATAGGACAGATCCTTTGAAACCACTTTCCTCTGAGTTTTCTCTTTGAAGAAGTGAGTTACTTTGGTTAAAAGTTTAGTGGTCAAGGCTGTTCTGACAATGGAGCACAAACAGCCTGGCAAGCTAACAGGCTGAGTTTTGTTTATCAAAGACTAAGGGAGTAGTTTTGTTCTGAACTAGAGTGTCTGATTGTTCCAGAACGCAAAGGAAGATAGTGTGAGTCAACCCTTGGGTGTGTTTATAAAGCTAGAGAACATTTGTAGAAAGTAAACTTTATTTGCCTGACTTTACATTTACTACAAAAAATGAGATTGAAAAGGTGCAATGAAATGTGTTAGAATTTGGCAACGTTCGGTGTTTGAGAGACTTTATTCATAGCCTTACATTTTTCTTAACATTAATGTGGAATTTTAGGAAGTTTGGATTAACTGGTTGTTTCATGAGAAAACAAATCTAAATCTTACCAAAAAACAGTAAACGAGTTACATTCTGTACAGATAAGTCAGAGGAAAAGGCGTCAGCGTTTTTAATTCCAAATGGTCGAACCCGGCTGATTTGTCCAAGGATTCACTCTGGTTACCTCACCTTGGATTTGCGTATAAAATGCTTCTGAGATGGCCGTCGAGGTTTTTTCTCTTCTCTTCTTCCAAATTCAAGCACGTGGAAGGCGTTAGAGGCGTTTCCCCAGCACGTTCCCCCGCTGGTCCCGCCTGTGCATGTCGGGTCGCCGGATTACACACGCTCGGGTGCCCCGGCACATTTGGATTTCGGATCAGCAACGACGACGTGTTGCAGTATGAGCCTGTTCCAAATATCGCAGGGGACATAGTGTAGTAAAATATCTAGTTGTTTGTCTGAAATTCAGGTTTACCTGGGCGTCCTGCGCTGGCGTTTGCCGAGTCTCGCAGCCCCAGCCGGGTGAGACGTGGTCAGCGCCGCGTCTCCAGACGCCGGTGAGACCAGGGTCCCCTCCCGGGAGGGGACGGCGTCGCCTCCTGGAACCCGTGTCGCGACCGCCCTCGGCGGAGGTGGCCTGCGCTTGGAGCGGGAGGCGGCCGCTTCCGTCCGTCGCAGGCGCCCCGGGCCGGGTCAAGGCGAACCAGAGAAACCGCGTGTCCCCTCCCGGGCGCACGGAAGCGTCGCCTCTTTGACAAATCGACCCGCCAGCAAGAACTGACGCACCGGGTCCCCGTGACCCGTCACCAGCGGAGCGGACCCCACCGCCTGGCCCAGGACGCCGCGGCCCGGGCGGCGACAAGGCGCGGGCTGGCGACACAGACGCGGAGCGCAGGAGGCGCCGGGAGGAGGGGGACAGAGGGCCGGAGGCCGAGCTGCCCGGCTCCCGGCGTCGCTCCCGGAGCCAGAAGGACGAATGTGGGCTGGACCAGCCCACGGTGCACAGGCGCACGCGGGCCTCCGGGCCGTGGGGACCTCGAACCCTCAGAGCGACGTTTTAAAAGATTAGAATACGTGAGTCTCATACAAAGATGGAATGAACACACGGCAAAGATTTCTCTAACTGGCTAATGAGGAAGCAGCGGGATGGTGCCGGGGTCAAGCACCAGCGTTTGTCGATGGTGTCTAGATGACTCCATGGTGCCCGGGGCGGTGGGGGGAGGGGGGTGGCTAGGACCGCGCTTGTCCAAAGTGCAGACCGAGAACCAGGATCATCTGCGGGATGCTGGAAATGCAGACTCTGGATCTCCGAACTAGCACCCGCACCTAACAGGGACCTCTGTGAACGCTGGAGGCGCTCGGGGCCCAGTGATCTAACGCTGCCCTTGATGCTCCTGGAGAGATGACGACGTACCAGACTGCTCTCATTAGGGTGACCACCATCCCCTTCTGCCCAGGACTGAGTGTACTCATGGGATGCGGGGCTTTCTATGGCAAAAACCGGGAGTGTCCTGGGCGAACCAGGAGGAGCTGGTCACCCTGGCTGTGTTCTGGCTGCACCCACCTTCCTTCATTGAAACCTGCCCATCAGCAGTGCCTGAGCTGACCCCCTATACCTCCCATGCAGGCTCCTTCCTGGTTCTCACCACTTCTCCTTTCTGCCCCCGCCCCTTCCTGCCCAGGTCAGTCACTCATCCTCCCTTGCCAGCCTCAGCGATAAGACCCAGTTCCCGTCCTTCCTTCGGACCCTGGCTAGTGACCTCACGTCCTCCCGCCTGGTGGCCCAGCTTGTTGTCCACTTCGGATGGTCCTGGGTGGGCATTCTGGCCCAGGACGATGACTACGGGCAGCAGAGCAGCTCACTGGTGATCCAGGAGCTGGGCCAGGCAGGCATCTGCATTGACTTCCACCTCCACGTCCCCTCCCAGCCGTCCCTGGAGAAGACGGAAGCCATCGTCCGGGAGATGGGCCGCTGCACCGCCACTGGCATCATCGTCTTCGTGAGCAACTTGAGTTTCCAGATCATCCTGCAGGGCTTGCTGGGCCAGGGCATCTCGGGCCGGGTCTGGGTCAGCCGGGAGACGCTGCACGCTGCTCTGGCCCTGAGCATCCCCGGCGTGTCCCAGGTCCTGCAGGGCTCCTTCAGCCTTCTGCAGCGCACCAGCCAGGTCCTCGGGTTCCCCGAGTTCTTTGCTCGCCTGCGCCCTGCCCGGACCCCAGAGGACATGTTCATAGAGAGATTCTGGGAGGTCACCTTCAGATGCACGTGGCCCCGTGGGAACCGAGGGCCAGTGAGGAACAGCTCGGGGGCAGGGGGCATCCGGTTCTGCTCTGGGAACGAGAGCCTGACAGGTTGGGAGTACCCCTTCCAGGACGTGGTTAAAGTGGATGTCGGGTACCCGGCCGTCTACAGCATCGCCCACGCCCTGCAGGACCTGGGCACCTGCGAGCAGGGGGACAGGACATGTGCAGACCCTTGGCACTTCCAGCCCTGGCAGGTGAGAGCGGACCCTGTGGACGCTGCAGGGCGGTGCTGGGAGCAGGGGGCTCACTCTGCCCCAGCGAGGGAGAAGCACAGAGATGGGGCTGTTCAGTGAGGATGAGCAGCGGAAGCCACATGGCTGGGGTGCTGGGGCAGAGGGAATGTGGAGGCTCCCTCTGGGAGTCAGGATGGCGAGACAGTAGAGGCCAGGTTGGGCAGGGCCTACAGGGGTCTGGACTCTGCTTGGGGTGTCATGGGGGGCTGAGGAAGGGAGTGCATGACCAAACAGAGTCCCTGGAGCTAGGGCCGCACTGTAACTTTCGCGGGTCCCTTCAGCCATTAAAAATATATTAAAAATTATCTTTTACTACTGCATTGCTGTCAAAGCTAACATAATCTGGGCTGGATTTGTTATTATATATTAATTATTACTTAATCTGTTTTATCTTCCAATTTTACAAGAAGTTAAAATTAAAATATTTTCATGGGCCCCTGAGAGTACAGTGGGCCCTGTGGATAAGTTGGCCCTGCCTGGTCACTGGCCTGAGGCATTTTGGACAGACCCCAGCGACGGGCCCTGGCCAAACTACGGCATCACCCTTCCTTCCCTAGCTTCTGCATCCCCTCAGGAAGGTGCATTTCAAGACCGTTGATGGGACAGAGATTGTCTTTGATGCCAATGGAGATATGGTTACAACATTTGACCTTCTTCAAGGGCAGAAGACCCCTGAAGGCCTGTTCCGCTTTGTCCGAATAGGCATACTCAACCCACAAGCTTCCTCAGGGGAGAGCATGATGGTCCAGATGATGAAGGAGGACTTCCAGGTGAGTTGTCTGGGTGCACGGATGACCCCAGTCCTGGCATATTAAAATCGGAGGAGAACTCAGAGGCCAGAGGTCCAAGTTGCTATTTGATGCATAAAGTGGGTGGAGCTTTAAATTGGGCCAATCATAACTCAGCTGTGTTGTTGAGCCATACCAGACCCTCATATTAGGGGATAAAAGTCATTTATTCACCATCAAAAATGAAAATATTGGAGCCCCTGAAGTTGAAGTAGAGTCTGCATCAGGAGTTACCACTTGTGTATCTTCTTGTCTGTCCTCGGGCACCTGCTCAGTGAGGAAGTGGGGCCTTTACTTCCTCCTCTGGGAAGACAGGAATCCCCCTCACCAAACACACCCCATCCAGCATCTGGAGGGGGCAGGACAGGTGTTCTCATTTCATTTAGTAGCAAAGTTAGTTGCCACCTTAGGACGGGTGTGTCCAGGTGTCCACTCTGGCCCACGGACTCCTCTGGGCCGCCTGGCACCATCAGTGGACGTGTGACTCCCTCCACTGCAACTTCACCTTCCCGTGTTCTCAGCGCCTCCAGTCAGTGTTGGCCTTTAGGTTTTCCAGTGAGAGTCAGGCTCTGGTCTGTGGGCCCCTCAAGCCCAGGGAACACAGGCTAAGCATCCCGAGGAGTCTTGTGAAGTCTCTTTCCATTGGCCTGAGCCACGGAGGGCCCTTTGCTCCCCTCTGGAAGTGGGGAACCCAGCGCCCACACTTCTCTCAGGTCTGTTCCCCCCAGGTTCCCTCCCTACAACTCTTACCCAGAGGCAGCAGGTGGGCTCAGGGAGGCAGAACTGTGGAGGGCTGCTGGCTGGGATCAGCACCAACTCTTCTTACTGTGGGAACCTCAGAGAGGCTGGAAGGGTGCCCTTTCACGCCATGTTCCAGAGCTTTCCCACGTCAGCCAGGTGAGCACCACCTGAGGGTTCACTGCATTTGCTGTATCCGTGGGTGCCTCTTGACTCTGAGTTCTCTGTAACTGAGGTGTTTTTTCTCCTGAAAGGAGCCTCATCTTCTTGTGGGTGGGAAGGACACTGGGACTGCTTCCTTAGGTTGTTCCAGCACGGGGACCTGTGCCCTGTGCCCTGGACTGGTTGCCAATGACACCCTCTGCTCCTCTGTCCTCAGGTCCCCAGCTCTGCCTGCAGCAAGAGCTGTGCTCCAGGATCCAGCCAGATCATGCGCCAGGGAGCCCCTCACTGCTGTTTTGACTGCAGCCCCTGCCCCGAGGGACACTTTGCAGACCAAAGAGGTAAGGGCTCGCAGAGGCTGAATCTAGAGAGGCCATCAAGGCACCTCCAGCCTCTCAAATCCCCAATCCAGTGACTTGTTCTGTGGACTTTGTGTGGACTTTGGACGGGGGCTGCTGTGGAGTGGTAGAGGGCTGGCCAGGAAGTCACTCTTATAATTATTTTTACGTAAACATTTTATTGAACTATAACAGGCAAATACATGAATCCTAAGTGTGTAGCCCGATGAATTCTTCCTTAGCGAACGCCCCGGGTACCTGGTCCCCAGATGGAGAAACAGAGCCTGACGCCCCCTGGAGTCCCTGGGGCCCCTGCTCAGTCTTTGCTTCCCAGGGAACTGCCATCTTAACTTCTATGAACATTGATGGGTTTTGCTGGGTTTTGATTCCTATAAGTGGACTCGCAGAGTGAATGTTCTGTTGTGCCTCATTTTTCCTCCACCTTGTGTTTGTGAGATTCACCTCAGCAGTATGTGTAGTCGTGGCTCTCCCAGTCTTGTGCCTGGTATGACCCCCCAGTGTAGACACACCATGACTTGGCCGGCAGGAGCTGTAGAGAGCAGTGCTGCTGTGGATGCTGCTGGCCATGTCTTCTGGGGACACATGGATGCATTTCTGCTGTTGTGGCACTGCCGGACCACAGGGTGGATGAACGTTTGGCTTTAGTGGACTACAAGTGTCAGCAGCATCCACTTGCTCTCTGTGTTCATTTCTTGCAGCTGCTGTAACAAATTACCACAAGCTAAGTGGCTTAAAACCACACACATTTATTATTTCATAGTTTCTGTTGGTCAAAAGTCCATGTACAGTGTGCTTCATCTGGGTCCTCTGCTTAGTGTCTCACAAGGCTAAAATCAAGGTGTTGGGAGGGCTGTGATCTCTGCTGATGGCTCTGGAGAAGAACCTCCTTCCCAGCTCATTCAGGTCATTGGCAGAATTCAGCTCCTTGCAGTTGTAGGATCAAGGATCCCATTTCCTTACAGGTTGTCAGCTGGGGCATCATTCCCAGCTTCTAGAAGCCATTGCATTCCCTGCCACATGGGCTCCCTCCATCTTCAAAGTCAGCAATCTCCCCGACCTTTTCTGCCCCACTGCTCTGCCCCCCTCCCCTCCTCCCAACTTTTAAGGGCTCATGTGATGATTTTGGACCCCTTTGGATAATCCAGAATAGTCTCCCCATCTCAAGATCCTTAACTTAACCACCCCTGCAAAGCCTGCCTTGCCACATGCGGTAACATGTTCACAAGTTCCAGGGATCGGGGTGTGGACATCTTTGGGGGAAGGGGCATTATTCTTCCCCCCACCGTGACCATCCTCACCAGCCCTCTGGGTGTTGGGTCTTTTTATTTCAGCCATTCTGGGTGGGCATGTAGCGCTATCTCACTGTGGTTCAGAGCAGTAATTTTAAGTAATCTCCAAAGGAAGGGGGGCAGAATTGGTGAGAATTGCTGTATTAGTTCGCTGGGGCTGCCATAACAAAATACCACAGACCGGGTGGCTGAAACAACAGACATTTATTTTCTCACAGTTCTGGAGGCTAGAAGTCCAAGATCAAGGTGTTGGCAGGTTGGTTTCTCCTGAGGCCTCTCTACTTGGTCTGCAGATGGCTGTCTTCTCACACTGTGTCCTCACCTGGTCACCCCTCTGTGCGTGCCTGTGTCCTAATCTCTTCTTATAAGGACACCAGTCATGTTGGACTAGGGCCCACCCTGATGACTTTATTTTACCATAATGACCTCACCTCTGATTTACTATCTTCAAATACAGCCACATTCTGAGGTACTGGGGGTTGGGAGTTCAACATGGGAATTTTGGGGGATCTTAATTCAGCTCATAACACTTGCTAATAAGAACAGTTACTGCTACTACCTGGAAAAAATTTAACTATTTAAAAAATAACATAACTCGTGTATAGGCGTGCATTTTTCCTTGTGTCTCTGGTGCTGACATGGCCCATCCCCGCACTGATGACTATGAATAATTCACAAATGTAGGGGATTTGGTGTAAGACAGGACGAGAATAGTTGATAGCACTGTATAAGTGAAATTTGCTAAGAGAGTAGAACTTAAACGTGGTCACCAAAAAAAGAAAAGGAAGAAAAATATTCGAGGCGATGGATGTGTTAACTGGATTTCACAGTGTGTATGTATATCAAATCATCACGACGCAATATAGTAAATATCTTATAATTTATTTGCCAACTATATGTCATTAAAGCTGAAAAAAGGCAAAACTGCTTCCGCGGCAGTCACCTTGCACGCGGTCCTGTGTCCCCGCAGACATGGCGCGCTGCCTCCCGTGCCCCGGCGAGCAGGCGCCCAGCCCGGCGCGGGACGGCTGCCGGCCGCTGCCCGAGATTTTCCTGAGCTGGCGCGAGCCGCTGGGCCAGGCGCTGGCGGCGGGCGCGGTGGCGCGGGCGGCCGCGGCGCTGTGGACGCTGGCGCTGTTCCTGCGGCGCCGGCGCGCACGCGCGGTCAGGGCGGCCCACGGCGCTCTCAGCAGGGCCCTGCTCGGCGCGCTGGCGCTCTGCTCCCTCAGCGCGCTGCTCTTCCTCGGCCCGCCGCGCGCCGCCACCTGCCTGCTCCGCCGGGCCGCCTTCGCCGTGGTCTTCGCCGTCGCCGTGTCCTGCGTCCTGGCCAAGACCCTGGCCGTCGTGCTGGCCTTCCGAGTCACCAGGCCGGACGACCCACTCCGCGTGTGCCTGGGCCCCCGGGCCTCCGCCGCGGTCGTGCTGGGTGCCTCGTCGCTGCAGGTGCTGCTCTGCGGGCTCTGGCTGAGCATCTCCCCGCCGGTCCCGCACAGGGACACGGCCTCCGAGCCCGGCCACGTGGTCGTGCGGTGCCAGGAGGGCTCCGGCGCCGCCTTCTACTGCATGCTGGGCTACCTGGGCCTCCTGGCGGCGGTCACCCTCTCCGTGGCCTTCCTGGCCAGGCGTCTGCCCGCTGCTTTCAACGAGACCAAGCTGCTCACCCTCAGCATGCTGCTCTTCTGCAGCGTCTGGACGGCCTTCCTGCCCCTGTACCACAGCGCGCGCGGCAAGGCCACCGTGGCCGTGGAGGTCTTCTCCATCCTGGCCTCCACCGCAGGGCTGCTGGGCTGCATCTTCCTCCCCAAGTGCTACATCATCCTGCGGAGGCGCGAGCAGAACGTCCCGGCCCGGTTATGGCGTGGATGCGGGCCAAGCGGGGACGGCAGAACCAGGAGCTCCCGGGCAGCTGTGTCCCCAGGCCCCTGCCACAGACCCTTCTGAGCCTGTCCTCGCTGAAGAAGCCAGGGCCACAGGATCTGGACTCATTGTTTTCCTGCCGCTTAAAAGAGATTAAGAGATGAAGCACAGAAAGCAGGATGTTAATGACTGCTAGATCAAGATGTGAGCAAGTGGATGGTCACCGCCTATTCTCTTTGTCTATATTGTTTAAATTATCCACAACTTAAAAAGTTTGAAAGAAGCCTATGATGCAATAATAATAATCTTAAAGATAATAACAAGTATTGATGAGGATGTGGGGAAGTTGAAACCCTCATCCACTGCTGGTGGGAACGTCAGATGGTGCAGCTGCTTTGGAAAACAGTCAGCACTTCTCCAAAAGGTTCCAGGTAGAATTAGCATATGACCGAGTAATTCCACTCTTAGATGGGCAGACGAGAGAAATGAAAACGTACGTCCCCACAAAAACTTGTGCACAAATGTTAAGAGCAGCCAAAAAGTAGAAACAACTCAAATGTCTGTAAACTGATGAATGGGTAAACACAATATGCCACATCCATACAATAGGATGTTATTTGACAACAAAAAGGAATGAAGTACCAACACAGGCTATACCAAGGATGAACCTTGGAAATATGCAAGTGAAGGAGGCCTGTCACAAAAGACCATACACTGTATGCTTTCATTTATATGAAATGTCCCAAAGAGGCGAATCCATACAGTTGGTGGGTGGTTGCCTAGGCCTCGGGGGAGGAGGGATTGGTTGGTGATGGCTAAGGAGTGCAACCTTTCTTTTTGGCATGAAGAAATAATCTAACATTGATTGTGGTTTATGGTTGCACAACTCTCTGAATATGCTAAAACCCACTGAATTTACACTTTGGGTGAATTTTGTGGTATGTGAATTATATCTCAATAAAGCTGTTACCAAAAAACAAAAGAGGATCAATTACAAAGTGTGGTCTTTCGTTATATCCTAATTTTTAAAAAGATGAAACTATCAAAAAAATTGAGATAATTCTAAGTTGGAATACTGAAGATTCAATGGAGTAAAGAAATTATTTTTCTAAAATTTTAATAATGGGATTATGCTTATGTTAGAAAACAGTCCTTATCTTTTGGAACTAAGTATTGTAGTTCAAATGGTATAGTGTTTGAGGTTTGCTTGCAAATGATACAAAATGGCAGAGTGACTGGGGGAACACTAGCCCTAGGTGGATGGTCATTGGGACTACATTATGGAGACCTAGAGGCTCAATGTTCTCCGCTGTCTGCTTTTGTGTGTGTCCAAAATTCTCTATAATAAATGGTTTTGAAAATTCCTTAAAGAACCACAAAGAAGAGCATAGAGAACACGGATTGGTGAATCCACCTTGTACAGAAAATGGCTGTACAAATGCATGGGATCCACAGTCATGCAGGGTGTGAAAAGTGTGTGGGAACCATCTCCCTTGAAGCACTAGGTTCAGACTCAGAGCTCTGGGAGACGCCCCATTCTGAGCAGAAGAAATGCCTCACTTCCAGCACATATGCCCAGCCCAGAGGGGCTCCTGCTCAGAGACGTGAGAACAGGCCTACAAGAAAAGGTAGTCCAAGGCTCTATCTCCAAATCCGTTCCCAAATCTAGATTTTGCTTTCAGAATTGTATTGACAGTTCTAGTTGTTAGCAGAGGAAAGTTCTCCAAATTTAATCATCATCATCCAAGAAAAAAGTGACCCAAGCAAGGTTATCCAATTTTACATTATTGCCAAGAGAACATAAATGATGTGAAAATCTCGATTATAACAACATAATTAGTGATTTGGCTGGAAAACCCCATAAATTACATTTTATGGAAGAAATATCTGATGATTTATGAATGATGCCTGCTGTCACCACCCACCCAAGAAACAGAAACACCCGGACGTGGACATAAGATTTAAGTACCGTCTTTGTCCCATATAAAAAGCACATCGCGTGGGGGGCCAGCCCGGTGGTGTAGTGGTTACGTTGGAGTCCTCCAATTCGGTTCGCAGGTTTGGGCACCCCGGCCTGGACATACACACCGCTCACCAACCCACGCTGTGGCGGTGTCCCATATACAAAATAGGGGAAGATTGGTACAGATGTTAGCCCAGCGACAATCTTCCTCACCAAAAAAAAAAAAAGCACATCGCGACCTTTACTCTTATTTCATCCCCAGGAACGTGTACTGTGAATGAAGCATCTTTGACAGCAGCGCGGACGACCGGTGCCCTCAGATGCCCCAGGCGCTGCTGCAGAGCCTTCTGAGAGGTGTAGTCCCCAGCTCCAGCGCAGGACACTCCCAGGGCCTGGGGACATGGACTACAGCTCCCAGAAGATCTTGTTCCTAGGCAACGCCGACTTTCTGGGGCCTCCCGCTGCTTCCCTCCATCGGCCGGAGAACCGCACTGCGGAGCCTTCTGGGAGATGTAGTACTAGGCTCTAGATGTCCAAGCGCGCCGCCCGCTGGACACGACTAGCGTAATTCTAAATCCCTTTAAGTCCTAGAATTCTCATCCCGAGGCTTCCTGGATTCTTGGAGCCGCCGACCGCGCGCTTCTGCAGGTCAGGACGGCCGCTCAACGGTAATTTCTTGGAATCATAGTGAGATAAATCTACCTGAGCGCAGCATAGGCCAGGCCGGGGACCCTGCACTACAAGTCCCGGAAGGCCCCGTCCCCAGAACTGGCCCAGTTGCGCACGCCCATTGGAAGGCCACCCGCACCGCCGCGCCTTCTGGGAAATGTAGTCTGGCTCCTCCGGCCCTCAGTGGCGGGACAGATCTAGGGCTCGGGCCGTAGGTCTACAACTCCCAGAACCGCCACCGCGGCTGCGTCCCCACGCTCCAGACTTCTCGCCGCGCACTCCCATTGGTCAGAAGGCCGCGCCACGGGGCCTTCTGGTCACGGTAGTTCCGCTTCCCGCTCGGCACGGGGATCCGGCGGAGAGGCTTCGCTAGGTCAGGACTGTCGGTTCTGTCCGAAGGCGACGTGCCCCGGGTCTCGCTCCAGGTCTGCCAGGAGAGCTGCGGGCTCCGAGGCCGCGCCAAACTGCGGAGACGCTGGACCGCTGCGGGTCGGGCCGTTCCTACGCGCCCTCCAGGCCTGCCTTGGGCGCGACGGGGCGGGCGGAGATGACAGCCGCGGGGCCAATGGCGCCGCGCCACCCGGTGAGTGGCGCTCCCCCTCCGCCGAGCGGGTTCGCGTCTCCTCCATGCCGGGCGCGGTGACTCCTCCACCCGTGAGCCTGGGGCCGACGTCGCGCCTTCCTCCAAGCTTCCCCCCGGCCCGCCGTCTGGCCCAGGAGGGACGCAGACGAGGGGAGACCTGCCTGGGCCTGCGACCCTCAGTGGATCAGTCAAGTCCCGCAACCACTAAAGGTCCCATCACAGACCTCCGGGCAAGAAAGTGCCTGGCCTGGACGGCTTCAGCCGCCACGCGGGCAGGGACATGGTTCCGGCCGCGACGGCGTCCGAAGCGGTTGCTTCTAGCAGGGAGCACCTCTCAGTTGGTTCTAAGGGAGACGGCACGCTGCTCCGAGCTCAGCTGCCTCATGTGAAAATCCAAAAAGCAGACCCCGGAAGGTGGGAACCGCTTCCTGACTGTGGTGAGGATTCGGTGAACTTCCGTGAGGCAGAGAGCTTAGTACCGTTCCCGGCCAGCCAGGGAAACCCGGGGCAAACGTTAACGTGGTTAGCGGCAGATGTTAACATTTTCATCCTTTTGTTCCTGGTGGTGTAAAAAGGAAGGGGTATCCCAAAGGGGACTGTAGGTGTCCATCTTATGGAAGATAAGTAGGTGATGAAGCAATGGGCGGGATTCTTAGGGGGTAAACATTTTGAGGTTATGGTGGCTCCCGTCTGAAACGGCTGATGCAGACCCCCGGTGGCCCCAGGAAGGCTCAAGTGTATCCCTCGGGAGCCAGAACCCTTTCACGACGTCTCCCTGCACACCTGGGCCTGTGCTCAAGTTCTTTGTGGGCCCCTCTCCCTGCGCCTGCGGGAGCTTTGCGGACATAACGGTCTTGGCTCAGCAGGCAGGGGGCTGACATTTCAGGAGCAGGTAACCTTCGATGACGTGGCTGTGGACTTCACCCAGGAGGAGTGGAGGCTGCTGGGCCCCGCCCAGAGGACCCTGTACCACGAAGTGATGCTGGAGACCTTTAGGCACCTGGTCGCTGTGGGTGAGGCTGGGACCTGTGTGGAATTCTGTCTGCTTGGGGTCTCTGCAGAGTGGGTCTGACCTGGCTGGGAGCGTGGGATCACTGAACCCTAGGAGGACTTCTCCTCCAAACCTGACGGCCTGATCTCTCACTTGGACAGGGCCTGGGATCCCCAAGCCACATATCGTTGCCCAGCTGGAGCTCGGGGTAGAGCCATGGAGGATGGACAGAGGACTCTCTCAAGATCCCTGCCCGGGTGAGATGGGGAAAGGAGCTTTACAGTCAGTGTTTATATTTTCCTTCTTCTCTGCCCTTCCTTGTACTTTTCATTGCCTTTGGCATTTCTGTAATTCCATCTGGGATCATTTTCCTTTTGCCTGAAGAGCTCCCTTTATCATTTCGTTTAGAGTGACAAAATTCCCCCACTTTGTGTTTGCCTGAAAATGACTTTGTTTCCTCATCATTTTGGAAAGACACTTTAGGCAGAGAATTTTAGGTTGGCAGTTGTTTCTTTTTTCAGCACTTGCCACCATGCTGTTGTCTTCTGGGCTCCATGTTTTCTGTTGAGAAGTCAACCCTCCATCTTGTTATTGTGGCTTTTTATTTTTTTGCTAACGGAACTTTCTTAAATGCACAAATTTTAAGTGTACAATAAAAAACTTTTGACAACTGTATACACATGTATCATTGTCACCCAAATCAAGCGTGAGGACATTTTCATTATCTCACAAAGTTCCTTTGTTACTTCTTTGCCTTTAACAAAGGCAACTACTGTTCACATTTTTTTTTCCACCATAGACTACTTTGGCCTCTTCTAGACCTTCATATAAAGAGAATCATACATTATTTCTCTTGCGTAAGGCTTACCTTAACATTTCTGAGATTCATCTGTGTTATTGTATGCATTATAAGCCTGTTCCTTTTTACTGCTGAATAAAATTCCACTTTTTGTGGGTTTTTTTTGGTTTTTTGTTTGAGGAAGATTAGCCCTGAGCTAACTACTGCCAATCCTCCTCTTTTTGCTGAGAAACACTGGCCCTGAGCTAACATCCGTGCCCATCTTCGTCTACTTTATATATGGGACACCTGCTACAGCATGGCTTTTGCCAAGCAGTGCCATGTCCGCACCTGGGATTGGAACTGGTGAACGCTGGGTTGCCAAGAAGCGGAACATGCGAAGTTAACCGCTGTGCCACTGGGCCAGCCCCCTCTGTGGATTTCTTACACAATCATATCATCTGCAAATAAAGATTGTTTTTCTTCTCTAATGTTATTATACTGGCTAGGATCTCCAGTACTTAAAAAAAATTAATTTGTAATTAACATACAGTGAAACCTGATGTTCTTAAGAGCAGTCCAATGAAGATTTATAAATGTATATATTCGTGTGACCCATCCTCCAATCCACACGCAGAATATTTCCATTTCCCCATATGTTTCCTTTAGGTCCCTTTCCAGTTAATACCCCGCCATGTGGCAACCATTGTTCTGATATCTGTCACCCTTGACTATGCAGTACAGTATTGACTAAAAGTGATGCGAGTGGACATCCTTGCCTTGCTCCTGGTATTAGGTGATAGCATTCAATACTTCACCGTTAAGTATGATCTGATGCCCTTTATCAGAGTGAGGAACTTCTATTCCTAATTTGCTGAGTTTTTTTCATGAATGGGTGTTAAAATATAACATCAAATGCTCTATTTGCTTCTATTAGCATGATTGTATTTTTTTTTTCGTTGTTCCATTGGTTTCCGCTCTTTCTAATTTCCTTTCCTTGTCTTGGTTTAATTTGCTTTCCTTTTGTCTGGCTTCCTGAGGTAAAAGCTTAGGTCATTAATTTTAATCCTTTCTTTCTAATATTTGCAATTATAGCTGTGCATTTTCCTTTCAGCCTTAATTGCATCCTGCCCATTTTTGAACTGAACAATAATGAAAATACAACACATGAAACTGATTTCTTCTTTGGTTTGTGAAGTACATTGTTTAATTTGATTTCTTTTATTGATGTCTAGATTAATTCCATTGTGGTTGAAGGACATATTCTGGATGAATTCAGTCTTTTTAAATTTATTGAGAAATGTTTTTATGACACCACATATGGTCTATTTTGGTGAATGTGTATTCTGCTCTTATTGGGTGTGGCATTAGGTAAATGTCAATTAAGTCAAGGTGCTTAATTGTGTTGCATACACTTTATTCTTTTTTTTTTTTTTTTTTGAGGAAGATTAGCCCTGAGCTAACTACTGCCAGTCCTCCTCTTTTTTGCTGAGGAATCCTGGCCTTGAGCTAACATCCGTGCCCATCTTCCTCTACTTTATACGTGGGACTCCTACCACAGCATGGCGTGCCAAGCGGTGCCAAGTCTGCACCCGGGATCCAAACCAGCGAACCCCGGGCCGCTGAGAAGTGGAACATGCAAACTTAACCGCTGCGCCACCGGGCCAGCCTCCATACACTTTATTCTTATGGATTTTCTTGTGTGCTTCTTCTATCAGCTACTCAAAGAAGTGTTAAATCTCCAACTATGACTGGATTTGTTTATGGGTTTTTTTTAAAGTCAGTTTTTGCTTCGTGTATTTTGAAGCAATGTTACTAGGATTAATGACAAGTCAGGTTGTTATGTCTTCCTGTTGAATATACTCTCTTATCACTGTGAAATGTCCTTCTTTTCCTCTGGTAATATCTCCTGTCTTGATGTCTACTTTACTTGATCTTAATATAGCCAACTGGCTTTCTTGTAGTCAGCGTACTGCATTATATGTCTTTTTCTGTATTTTTACTTTTGGCTTATCTGTAGAAACGTTAAAGTAAGTCTCTTGTAAACAGCACTTAATTGAGTTTTGTTTGTAATCCGTTTTGTCTGTCTTATTCTTTAATATGACAGTTTAGTAAATGTCTGTTTAGTGTATAATTACTGATATGTTTGGGTGTATGTGTACCACCTTGTTATTCTCTACTTGTCTCAGCTGGTCTTTATACCTTGGTTTTTCCATTCTGCCTTCTTTTGGATTAATTGGGTATTATTTAATATTCCATTTCCTCTTTTTTCCTCCTTTCTTAGCTTTATGTCTGGTAATAGAGTCATGCGCCACTTAATGACGTTGCAGTCAACAACAGACGGTATATACAATAGTGGCCCCATAAGATTAGCACCATATAGCCTAGGGGTGTAGTAGGCTATACCATCTAGGTTTGTGTAAGTACACTCCACGATGTTTGCACAATGACAAAATCACCTAACGACACGTTTCTCAAAATGTATCCCAGTTGTTAAGGAACACATGACTGTATTGTGTAATCTTATATCTTACTTGCTCTAAGGTTAACAATACAAATCTTTGACTTATCAAAGTCTACCTGGAATTAGTATTATGCCGCTTAGTGTACAATGTAAGAGTTGCAGTTTTCCCTGTTGCCATGTATTTCACTTCTACATATTATATAAGGCCCATTATGCATTGTTGTTATTCTTGTTTTATACAGTCAACAGCATTTTAAAGGAATTTAAAAGTAATTTTTTCTAATATTTTTTCCTAATTAATTAGTTTTTGCATTGTTCTTGATTCTTTTCTGCAGATCCAGGCTTCTATCTTTGATCATTTCCATTCAGTCTAAAAAACACCTTTCCCACAGAGCCTCTCAGATAACGTCTGTCATCATTTTAAAGTCTTGGCTCCTTTTGGACTTTCTTCTTCTGTCATTCTTGCCTGGATGAGGCTCCCATGTGTGTTTCAGTGCTGCCTCCAAGGCAGGTCAGTTCACAGACTATTCTTCAGGCAGCACAGAAGATAGACAGGGAACAAGTGAATGAAATTAGAACTCATGGTTAAGTTCCCTTGTTCCTTTTTAGTAAGTCTTTAATATGTGCTCGATAAAAAAGTTACATTTTAAAAATTGGAATTGGTTTTCACGTATATCTTTCCCCCAGAGACAGTCATTTAGAGTGCTTTACTAGCCCTCTTTATCATAACATTGAAGTATGTACTGAAATATTTTAAAAATATGATAACCAATGTCAAAATCATAAGATTTCCTCTATAGGTCGTGCCTTGAACAGTAAGCATCTGTTAGGATGAGGTCTGCATTATCACCATTTCTGGCTTCTCTATTGTCAGTTCGCATTACTAACTTGGTAAATATTTATTATGTGCTGAGTTACACATGTCTAACAGATGTAACAGGCGAGATTTCAGTGCTTCACAAATACCGCTACCCACCTTACTCCTCTTAGTAATCGTTCTTGTGCTGATTAGGTTCTAGCTTTCTTACTTAACATCACATATCAGTAATTTCTTCCCAAGACCAGACCCCCATTATCCAGGTTGAGTTTGAGGCAGACAGTTACAATAATTGACACTTTACTTATACACATGGTGAGTGTCAACCATTATGTGTTGATTTTATTAGATGAGCTCTCAGAGGGTGACCTTATTCTAAAGTTTTGAGGTTACCTTACTGTCACCATACAGTATTAGCAACAGAAATTGCCTGTAGATAAAAAATTAATATTGAAGGTGGTTGATTCAAGAACTGGAAGAATTTTTTTTTTGAAAGATAATAAAATTAAAAAGTTAACGTTATAAATTTCAGACCTTAGGGATAGAATATTTGCCAGGAAATACACGTACATACCTACACTCCTGCTATTACAGTTGGTCTGTTATGAAGGATAATGGTGGGTGGGGAGAGGCTTCCAGTTAGACATGTAATATTTTAAAATCCAGGTTATGCAGACGTTTGATAGAAGCCAGCAATAGTAAGAGATATTGGCCAAAAAGATAGTGGGTCAAGGGTTAAAAGACTTAACATCAACTCATGGCTTTTCCACTGGTTAGTTAAATGATCTTTGGTTTCAGGTACCTGCTCCATTGTTCAGTTTCATCATCGGAATGATCTTAGTTACCTCTCAGTTCTAATGTTATTTCATGTGAGTATAGAGTAGAGCAATAGGGAATGAAATACTCAATGTAAAAAAAACACACTGTGGTATTTCTTGTAGTACACTCAGATGGTGAAAAACTCTCTCCACTTTTTTTGGCCTAAAAACGTCTTTTTTTTAGCTTTCCTTTTGGAAGGCTTTTTTCCTGGATATAGAATTTTAGGTTTTTCTCTTTCAGCCTTGAAGATGCTAGTCTCTTGTCTTCTTGCTTCCATTGTTTCTCTTGGGAAGTTAGCTGTTTTTCTTTTTGTTGTTCCATGAATGTAATCTCTTGTTTTTTTCTCATCACTTTTAGGATTTTTGCTTTATATTTGGTTTTCAACAGAGTGATTATGATGTTTTACGTGAGGTCTTCTTTGAAATGATTCTGCTTAGAGTTTGCTGAACTTCTTGGATCTGAAGGATGTTGCCTGTAATCAATCTAGGAAAATTCTCTGCCGTTATATCTTCAAATATGTCTTCTGCTGCTCTCTATCTCCTCTCCTGTAACTCTAGCTACACCTTAGTCCAGTTGTCAGATGTTATGTTTTTACATTCTTTTCTCTCTTTTTGTATCATGACAACGTTTCCTTTTACCTGCCTTTGAATCACAGATCCTTTCTTCTCCTGTGTCCAGCCTACTGTTAAGTCCATTCATGGTTTACTTCAGATACTGTATTTTTATTTAGTTTTAGAATTTTCATTTGGCTCTTTTTTCAGTTTTCGATGAAATTATTTATCATGTTTATAATAGTAATTTTAAAATCTTTTTCTGTTACTTCTAATGTTTGGTATGTCTGTTTTTGTTGACTTTTTTTTCTTGATTATGAGTCATATTTTCCTGGTTCTTTACATGTCTGGTCATTTTTTTTTTTTTTTTTTGAGGAAGATTAGCCCTGAGCTAATATCCGCCACCAATCCTCTTTTTGCTGAGGAAGACTGGCCCTGAGCCAACATCCGTGCCCATCTTCCTCTGCTTTATATGTAGGATGCCCACCACAGCATGGTGTGCCAACTGGTGCCATGTCCGCACCCGGGATCCAAACTGGTGAACCCCAGGCCACCGAAGTGGAACGTGCACACTCAACCGCTGCACTACCAGGCCGGCCCCATAGTCATTTTTTTATATACTTGACACTGCAGATGATACGTTGTAGAGACTAAGGCTTGTTATCTTCTACCAAAGGGTGTGAATTTTGTTCTGGGTGGCAGTTAAATTACTATGAATCACTCTAATCCTGATGAAGTATGGTTTGAGGATTTAAGTTGGTTTATGGTATGGTTTGAGGATTTAAGTTGGGGTTATTTGGTTTTCCTCTAGTCCTTGGATGTGGCCCTTATTCTTAGGCATGGCCTTTCCTCTTAAGGTGTAGCTTTCTAGGGTCTCAGCTGAAGGCCTGGGGTGCTTACTGAAGTCTTTCTGCCCTAGCTGGGCCTCATGCCTCCCAAGACTGCATAGCTTCTGAAGCCTGTGCCCAGGACTCTAGCAGCTGTTCCTTGCCAGGTCTCAGAGAGCTTTCCCCTGTGCATTTGCAGTTAGGGTCCAGCTAAGGACTCAAAAGAAACCCTCTGCAGATTTCTGGATCTTCTTCTTTGCCCTGCTTGACATTGCAAAGCCCTTCTCCTAGTCAATTCCATAGCCTTCTCCCCATGGTGGGAAACTTAAGGCCTCCCCACCTGGTGGGAGTCAGGCTGCTGGTGAACATGATCAAGTACCCAGTCTGTCAACCTCACAGACGAGTCCCAAGCACTCACAGTGCTCCAGGTGCTGTGCTGGGCACTGAGGACACACTGTAAACAGGACTGATGAGGTCCCTGCCTCTGTGGAGCCTGAGGCCTCTAGCATGTGGTCTGGGGAAGGGCAGAAAATATAGAACCAAAATAACAAGGTGATGGCAAATAGCACCAAACAGTGCTGGGAGGCAAATAGAACAATGATGATGTGGAAAGTGAGGAGGAGCCCATATTGGCTGGGAGGTCCGGGAGGGTCTCTCCGAGGCAGTGACCTGGAGTTGTGACTGGAATGATGAGAAGAAGGGGAAGGGTGTTGACACCTAAGACCTTGGGGATCAAAGGAAGGTTGTCAAGCAACCCAGAACTGTGTATTAATGGGGGAAATGGTCACACACAATGAGAACTAAAGAAACCCAGAAGGAAAAGGGACAAGCATAGCTGTAGTAGTTTGACTCTGATTCTGGGCGCCAGGGGGGCTGGATGGATCTAAAGAGGTGTTCTCTTGGCATTATGAAACTGGTTTGTTGGGAAGATTAATTCGGTGTCAATTACAGGAGGAATGGATGTTAAGTGGGGAGATAGTTCAGAATTTGGAGATATCTAAGCATTCAAGAAAGGTGAATGTGTTATCTTTGGAAATGTCTTCTTATTCTGTGATCTTTCCCCTAATGCTTCCCCCTACGCCGGCTTTGCTGATCACTCGTTTTGTTGATCAGTCTTCCTGTGGATTCCTCTTGTTCTGTGTAGACATTTTGTGGCTTCTCCTCTCACAATCCCATCTCTTCCCTTAGTTGATATTTAAAAACATCTACTCGTGTCATGTACATCTTGTTGCTTTTATCTCGTAATTCTCACTGGAGGAGTTTTTTTCCAAGCACCAAACTGTTTTACTTTCCTTCCAGAATCAAAGAACAGACTTAAAAGCCAAGAGTCACCATCAACAGAGGCCATTTCTGGTGAGGACCTACCCTGCAGCATGAACCTACCAACATCCACAGTGAGTGATTCCTGGCACTCTACTGTAGATGGTGACTGGCAATCTCAGAATGAAGCAGAAAAGCAGAAGACACACAACGGCATTGTGGGGCCAATGGAATGTAAACAAGAGCAAGTAGTGACCTGGGATGAGGATTGGGAAAATGCTAAAGTTGTGGGAAAATGCAGCCTCAGTTCAAACTTGGTTTCTTCACAGAGATTTCTTATCAAAGAACATTTCTGTCAAATTGACTTAGGAGTTCAAAGCTTACAGCATAATTTTGTTTTAAAAGATCATCAGGAAGTCTTGGTAGGAAAGAAACCTTGTAAAGGCAATCCATGTGGAAAAGCTTTAGAAAAACTGTATAAATTGAATGAGCACGGTAAATATACCAACCAGAACATATACCTTTCTACACATGAGATAATTAGTACAGGAGAGAAATTTTATGGATGTAAAGAAAGTGGGGATTTTTTTACCCAAAGCTCACATCTCTCTCAGGTCATGAGAACTCATAGTGGGGAGAAAGCCTATGAATGTGATGAATGTGGGAAAGCCTTTAAGAAGCTTTCATCTCTTACTCACCATCTGAGAAATCACAGTAGAGAGAAAGCCTATGAATGTAATGAATGTGGGAAGTCTTTCTGGCAGAGCCTTCACCTCATTTTGCACCAGAGAATTCACACCGGGGAGAAACCTTATGAATGTAATAAATGTGGAAAATCTTTTAGCCAAAATTCTCACCTGAATGTACATCAGAGAACTCATACTGGAGAGAAGCCCTATAATTGTGATGAATGTGGAAAATCCTTCAGTGGAAGGTCTAATCTTAATGTGCATAAGAGAACACATACTGGAGAGAAACCCTACAAATGTGAGGAATGTGGGAAAGCCTTCAGTGACCGCTCATCATACACACAACACGAAAGGACGCACACTGGAGAGAAACCCTACAAATGTAATGAATGTGGAAAAGCCTTTAGCCACAGCTCTCACCTTACAGTTCACAAGAGAATCCATACTGGTGAGAAACCATATAAATGTAATGAATGTGGGAAAACTTTCAGTTTTCATTTATCCTTCACTCAACATAAGAGAACACACACTGGAGAGAAACCCTATAAATGTCATCAGTGTGGGAAAGCTTTCAGTCAAGGTTCTAATTTTATTGGGCACCAAAGAACTCATACCAGAGGGAAAAAACTACATATTTCATTTTAATGTATAAGAGCTATGCGAATATATTTAGATTTTTGACCCATTCCCAGAGAAGGGCTGAGCCTGGGTGGCATTTGATACCTAGGGAAACTGCCAATGAGAAACAATTAGTAAGATCAAAACTCCCTTCAATGATACTAGTTAATACAGTCAACCAGTGTGGGAAAGGCTGTTGCTGAGAACTCAAAATAGGTTGATAATATTAAATGAAAGTACTGTTCCAAAGAGCCAGAGTGCCATTATTTATTTCATTGTTTCCCCACTGCTAGAAAGTTAGACTGCTTCTAATTTGTTTCAAGAAGTTGCTATAGGGGCCAGCCCGGTGGCCGAGTGGTTAAGTTCGTGCACTCTGGGTTTCGCCAGTTGGATCCTGGGCATGGACATGGCACTACTCATCGAGCCACGCTGAGGTGGTGTCCCACATGCCGCAGCTAGGACCCACAACTAAAAATACACAACTGTGTACCGTGGGGCTTTGAGGAGAAAAAGGAAAGATAAAAAAAATATTGAAAAAAAAAAGTTGCTATATACTATAATTATGAACACTGTGTAGAAACATGGAAAATGCCTATAATGTGTAGCGAAAGGTGCAGAATTAATGTGGCTATGATGCCTTGTGTGTGCATTTGGACCAGGGCTTGGAAGGAAACACAGAAATGAACATAGCTAATAAGAGTCTTGGAATATCGTGTGACTTTCTTTTTTTCTAATGTTTCTCTCAAAATTGCTACAATTTTACAATAAACAAAAAGGTGAGAAGAGAGAAGTAGGTCAAATGTGAGTCTGAATCATTGGAGAGAAATGGGTGCACTAAAGTAGCAAAAAGAAGAAGAAATGGAAATAAATTTAGTGGTCAACACAAAAAGTTAGAAAAAGAAATTGTTTCTAATCAAAGCAGAAAGAAGGATGTAATAAAGATAAAAGCAGGAAATACATGGTAAAAGGTGACTCTGAGAAAAAAACACTGTAATTTCCAAACTAACATGATCAAGAACAATGACACACAGATTTGCAACATAGGGAATGAAAAAGGAAATAGAGAAAATAATATCAAAAAGTTTGTACATTTTTGTCTACAGTTGAAAATTTGCAAGGATGCAAATAACAATGATAAAAGTATATACTAGAGCAGCTGTTACAGAGTAGACAATATCCCAAGCACTCAGTCTACATAACCTCCTTTAATAGAAAAGTCTTAGTGAGGGAGATTTTATCTCCATTTTACAGACGCAGAAAATGCAGTCTAAAGAGGCTAAGTGGCAGGTAAAGATTGGCAAAGATTTAAAGACTGTTGGACATAGGCAAAAATAGTGGGGAAGTGGACCCTATTATACAGCACCCATGCACGGTTATCTGGGTGCACTCTCTTTGTAGGATGTCCAGATGTAAAGGATGCTCGCAAGTTGATTCAGCAATCTCACCTTTGCAGTTCACTCTTGGAGATAACGGCCCAGGTATGCAAGCATGCAACACAGGACCTTTGTTACAGCATAGTTCACAACAGCAAGATACTAAAGGCTCATCAACAGCAGAATGTTTAAGTAATTATGGTGCATAAATTAAATGGCAAATTTCTGGGGGACAAAATTAGGTTCATAAAACTATAAATCTCTCCCAGGGGAATTCTGTGGAAGAATGTCACCCACATGTTAACATTGCTTATGGGTGATGCGATTTTAAGCAATATTTGCTCTTTACCTCTTCCAAAATGATTTTAGTTTCTGTATAATGAATGTGTATCATGTGAATTGAAAAGAAAGTTATTTTCATCCAGAAATAATATTAAGATTGTGGAATCTAAAATTTTCATTATCACATGTTACTGGGTGGGAAATGGAATACAAGTCATTTATGTGTGTGTAGCCAGAGATGTGATCAGTGCTAGTATGGTGAGAGGTTGACCCAATATATAGAAACTGGTACATGTGTGTACATGAGAGATATGGAGAGAGCGAGAGAGATTAAAAGTGAAAATGATTTGGGTCTGGCCTGGAGGTGTACTGGTTAAGTTCGCACACTCTGCTTTGGTGGCCCAGGGTTTGCAGGTTTGGATCCCAGGTGCAGACCTACACATCACTCATCAGGCTATGCTGTGGCAGCGTCCCACATACAAAGTAGAGGAAGATGGGCACAGATGTTAGCTCAGGGACCATCTTCCTCAAGTAAAAAGAGGAAGATTAGCAGCAGTTGTTAGCTCAGGGCCAATCTTCCTCACCAAAAAAAAAAAAAAAAAAAAAGCCAACACCATACTTCTGTTTCCAATTAAGATATAGGAGTATGTGAATGACCATAGCACCCAAAGTAACAGAGAAAAGCAAGGCAAAATTTTTAAATCATATTCTTTTATGGTACACTGCTGGAGAGGTGGAATCAAGGAAGCCTTGATGAATTCCAAAAAGAGATGTTCCCTTCCCAGGAGAGCATGCTGGGGACAAACACCTGGTTTGGGCGCAGGTGGGCATCGAGTTGGCTGGCCATTGATGGAAGTACACTGCACAGTGGAGGAGAGAGCAGCAGAGCCTTTGACAACAGTGGGAAGGCAGGACTCCAAATACAAAAGTTGTTTTCTCATCCTAAGAATCCCCTCAGTCCAGGATTTTGCTGAGAATCCAGAACAGTGAAATGCTCATATCTTAGCACCATTACATAATTTTTGACAAGTGTGTATCAAGACAGAACATTTCCATTACCTGGTAAAGTTCTTTCGTGCCCCTTACCAGACAGTTCCTCCCTATACACCCAAAAGCAAAGGGTGATTTCCATCACCATGGGTTATTTTTGCTGATTCTAGAATTTCATTAGGTGAGATCATAATCATATATTTTGTACACTTTTGTGTCTGTTTTTTTCCCTCAGCAAAATATTTTTGAGATTCATCTATATCATTGCATGCATCACTGGTTCATTCTTTTTATTACTGAGTAGTATTCCATTGTATGAATATAGCACAGTTTATCCATTCTCAGGTTGATGGAAATCTGAGCTGTTTCCAGTTCTTGGTTACCAGGAATAAAGCTGCTGTGAACATATTTATCAAGGTTCGCTTTTGTTTTTGTGGGCATATGTTTTCAATTCTCTTGGATAAATTCCTAGAAGTGAAATGGCTGGGTTATAGAGTAGATGCATGCTCAGCTTTTTAAGAAATTGTCCGTTCTCCAAGGTGGTTGTAAGACTTCATGTACATATCAGCCATGTATGAGAATTCCTGCTGCTGCACATCCTCACCAACATTTGCTATTGTCCATCTTTTTCATTTTGGCCTTTCTAGTGAGTGTATAGTGATAACTCATTGTGGCATGATGACTAATGACATTGAACACTTTTTCATGTGCTCCTTGGCCACTTGGCATGTGTTCTTTTGTGAATCGTTTATTCAAGCCTCTTGCCCATTTGTTGTTGGGTTGTCATTTTTATTATTGACTTGTAGGAGCTGTGTATATATTCTGGATACAAGTCCTTTGTTAAGTGTATGTGTTACAAAAATTTTATAAACAAAATTTTAGCAATCCAATTGAATACTGAATCCAATATTATTGAATCCAATAATATAATAAAATAATTTTAAAATAAGAAGTCATGACCAAGTGGGGTTTATCTCAGGAATGCATGGTTGGTTTAACAAAAATCAGTAAATATAATTCACTGTATTAACAAGCTAAAAAAAAAGTATATGATTACCTCAATACATGCAGAAAAAATTTGACAAAATCCAACATCCATTCCTGATTTAAAAAACAAAAAACCAACTTTCATCAAACTTGGAATAGAAGGGATTGTTCTCAACATGATAAAGGACATCTACAAAAACCTACAGGTAATATCATACTCAGTGGTAAAAAGCTGAATGCTTTACCCCTAAGATCAGAACTTGGCAAGGATGTCTGATCTCACCGCTTCTATTCAACATTGTAATGGAGGTTCTAGCTAAGGCAGTTGGCAAGAAAATGAAATAAAAGGAATCTATATTGGAAAGGAAGAAGTAAAAACTCTCGTTATTCACAGGTTACATGATCTTCAATGTAGAAAATCTGATGGAATTGATCAAAAAAACTATTAGAATAAGTGAGTTTAGCAAGGTTGCAGGATACAAGATCAATATACAAAAATCAATTGCATTTCTATATACTTGCAATGAACAATTGGAAATTGAAATTTTTTTAAATATTTACCACAGCATCAGAAAATACAAAATACTTAGGGATAAATGTGACAAAAGATGTGAAGAATCTGTACATTGAAAACAAAATATCGCTGAGAGAAATTAAAGAAGACCTAAATAAATCAAGAAATATACTTGTTCATATGTCAGAAGACTCAATATTGTTAGGATGTCAATTATCCTCAAATCTATAGATTCAGTGCAATCCCAATCAAAATCCCAGCAAGACTTTTTGTAAACATGGAATCATACGGAAATGCAAAGGATTTAGAATAATCAAAACAACTCTGAAAAGAAAAAGTTGGAGAATTAACGCTATCTGATTTCAAGAATTATTATAAAACTACAGAATTCAAAACATTATAGTATTGGTATAAAGATAGACGAATAGATCAATGGAACAATATATACTCTGGAAATAAACCCATACACATACAGATAACTGATTTTTTTTTTTACACAGGCACACAAGGCAATGCAGTGGAGAAAGGATAGCCTTTTCAACAAATAGTACTTACTTGGAACAAGATATCTATATCCAAAAAAAAAAAAGGACTTTGATCCTTACCTCACAGCATATACAAAAACTAAATAAAAATGGATCATAAATCTACACGCAAAATCTAAAACTATAAAATTTATAAAAGATTGGAGGAAAAGCTTTGTGACCTTGGACTAAGCAAAGACTTTTGAGATATGACACCAAAAACACCATCCCTAAAAAACCAAACTGATAAATTGGACTTCATCAAAATTAAAAACTTCTGTGCTTCAAAAGACATGGTTAGGTGAATGAAAAGTCACAGACTGGGAGAAAATATTTGCAACACATATATCTGACAAGGGACTTGTTTCCAGTATATATAAAGAACTGTCAAAACTCAACAATAAGCACATAACCCAATTTTTAAAAACCAGGCAAAATATTTTCTTTTTCTTTCTTTTTTTCTTTTTTGAGGAAGATTAGCCCTGAGCTAACTACTGCCAGTCCTCCTCTCTTTTTGCTGAGGAGCCTGACCCTGAGCTAACATGCATGCCCATCTTCCTCTACTTTATATGTGGGACGCCTACCACAGCATGGCGTGCCAAGTGGTGCCAGGTCCGCACCTGGGATCTCAACCAGTGAACCCCGGGCTGCTGAGAAGCGGAACTGTGCACTTAACCGCTGCGCCACCGGGCCGGCCCTGCAAAATATTTTCACCAAAAAAAATATGCAAATAGCAAACAAGCACATGATAAGATCTTAACCTCATTAGTAATTAGGGAAATGTAAACTAAAATCACAATGAAATACCAATACACATCTATTAGAATTGTAAAAATCAAAAAGACTAACAATACCAAGTGTTGTCAAGGATGTAGAGGAACTGGAACTCTCATACATTGCTGGTGGGAATGTGAAATGGTGCAACCACTTTGAAAAACAAATTGGTTGAATTTATACCTACCATATGATCCTGTGATTCTATTCCTAGACATTTACCCCAAAGAAAAGGAAATATATGTCCATACAAAGATTTGTACACTACACTAATGTTCATAGCAGCTTTATTTGTAATAGCCCCAAACTGGAAACAACCCAAACGTTCATCGACAGATGACTGGATAAACAAATTGTGGTAGATCCATAAAATGGAATACTACTCAGCAATAAAATGGAATGGCCTATTGATATATGCAACATGGATGAATCTCAATTAGGCTGAGTAAAATAAGCCAGACCAAAAAAATGTACACAATGTATAATTGCATTTATATACAACTATAGAAAATTCAAACTAATATATAGTGACAGAAAGCAGACCTGTGGTTGCTTGGGAATAGAGGGATGGGGAAGGGTGTGGAGAGGCAAGAGGGAGGGACTTCATGGGGTGTGAAGAAACTTGTGGGAGTGGTGGATATGTTCATTCTCTTGATTTTGGTGATGGTTTTACAGGTTTAAACATGTCAAAACTTATGAAATTGTACATTTTAAATATGTGCAGTTTATTATATATCAGTTATACTACAATTAAGCTGATTTTTAAACTTGTAGGAGAAAAATATAGGATACTGTTTTTAGGACCTGAATGTAGTTTGGATTTTGAAATTGACATAAAACACAAACTATGGGAAAAAAAGTCATTTAAAAAGAATCCTCCTTTTCTTCAAAAGATACCATAAACAACGTGAAAGGTAAGTTACAATTTGGAAAGGATGTATTACTAATAAAAGATTAATGTTAAATTTATGTAAAGAATTTCCACAAACCAGTAAGAAAAAGACAACCCAATAGAAAAATGCGCGAAGGAAATGAGAAGGTACCTCAAGGAGAGAAGACACAAATGGCTTAAAAACTATGAAAAGATGCTGAATGTCGCTAATAAGAGAAGTGCATACATCTCACAATGAACTACCATTTCCTATCCATGCATTTGGCAAAAATTTAAAAAGCAGACACTACCGAGCATTGGTGAGGACATGGAGCAAGTGGAACTCCTAGACATTGCTAGTGAGAGTATAAAAAGATGCAATCCTTTTGGAAATGGAGACATATCTGCCAATGTTGCATATAAATATTCATACCCTATGACCCCTCAGTCCCACTCTGAGGGCTTACCCCAGAGAAACCCTGCATGTGTCCATAAGGAGACCTGTGTATGAATGTTCATAGCAACATCATTTGTGGTAGCAAAAACTGGAAGTCCTTTCCTTGATGCTCTTCCCCCAGATAGCTACATGGCTGGCTTCCTCCCTGCCTCGGGTCTTTGCTCAAATACTGCCTTCTCAGTGAGGCCTTCTGATCCTCCACCTTAAAATTGCAACCAACCCCTCCAGCATTCCCTGCCCCCTTTCCCTACTTGGCTTTTAGCAGTTATCCTCATCCGACATGTCCGATATTCTACATATTTTTATATTGTGTATTCTCCTCTAGAACATAAGCTCCATGAGGGCAGTGGTTTTGAAATTTTTATTCACTACTTTATTCCTATTTCCTTGATAGTAGGTGCTTTAATGAGTATTTATTGAATGAACCTAAGTGGTCATCAAAAGTAGACATGATAAACAAATTGTGGTATACTCATTCACAATTTTGGAAACTGGACAGCAGTGAAAATAAATGAAACAGAGCTTCATGTATCAAAAAGGATAAATCTTGCAATGACAAATACACGGAGCAAAAAATGCAAGTTGCAGATAAAATCTTACCATATAATAGCATTTATATGAATGCAAAATGTGCAAGACATTTATGGTGCTCTGGAATACATACATGTCACGTTTCAGGAAATACATGGAGTGATCCACATTTCATTTAGGATAGTGGCTGCCTCTGGAGGAAGGGGGTGCTTCTACTGGAGAGGGGAACACAGGGGTTTCAACTGCATGGGTAATGCTCTATTTTTTTTTCAGCTTAGTGCATTCATAGGGTTTCACTGAATTTCTTACAACTTTATTATGTTTTACATGTTTTTCTTAAAAGAAAAACGGGCAGACTGCTAACATTAAATTCCAGGGACATGAGAAATTGCAGGCTGAATGCTGAGCTGGTGGCAGAGGTACCAGAAAGAGCTGTGGCAGGGGGAGCTTCTGCATGGCCACCAGCAGTGGAGAAGCATGTTGACTTCCATGTGGGGGACCCAGAACCCCATAAGGTGTTGAAGTTAATAACTCCTGGGCTTTTTGCTGGCAAAGAAGAGTTTAATCCTAGGATTTGAGAGCATATGGTAACTTCCAGTCTAGCTCACTTGTGCTAGTTTACTATTGGTGACCCTACAACCCAGCTCATAAAAGGCCTAACTTGTTCCAAGTAATGTGCCCTAGACTCCCCTCCCTTTACCTTCCATTCTCATGACCTAGAATGAGGAAATGGAACCAGCTGGAGCCCTTCACATGTCAAGAGGTGACCGCTCTTTGGGCATCTCTCAGAGGAGGGGCACGTCCTGGGAGAACCTAGATTTTCCTACTGTTTCTGGCTCCTCCCACTCAGAATCTCAGTGGAACCTCAGACACAGCTCAGAGTCCCATAATAGGGGCATCCAAGATGGCTGTGCAGCCCAGCCTTTGCCATCTCATTGCACAAGACAGGATATGGTACATCCAGAACACTGGGGTAACTAGAGTGGTAGAAGGCTTGGGTCAGAGGGCAGCAGTGTCTTCACACACCTGTAACCCACTGCCCACCCGACAAGGCCCTTGGTGAACAGCTCCATTCAGTGACCTTCTCTATGCCCTGCCTCCTTCTGGGTATTACAGGCTGGACTGCAGCCCATGATGCAAAACTTTGAACCTACTACCTGTTGGCTCTACCTTTAAAATACTAACGTGTCTGAAATCTGACCACTGATCACCACCACTCTGATCCAAGCTGCCATCATCTGCCACCTTGATTACTGCATTGGTTTCTCGGATCACTCTTCTCCTTCCCTCGCCCTCTTCGTCGAGTCTCCACAGAGGCCACAGCCCATCACTGCTCTGCTCAGAACCATGCCGTGGCTCCCCCTTTCACTCAAAGCCAGAGACATCACGATGTCCCTAAGGTTCTCTGCAATCCGGCCCCTCACTGCCTCTGACCATAGTGCTGTTCCAACTAAGGGCTCGAAACAGGTGGACAAACAAACAGGCAAGGCGAGTAAGGAGCAAGGAGGGAGGGGCAGGGGAACCAGGAAGCTCTGGGCGAGGGTCACCCTAACACAGGTGAGGAGGCTCCGTGCGGGCTTAATGGGCTCTGCCGCAGGAGACTCCAGGGCCAGCTAGGGCTGGGCCGGGGTTCGTCGCCCAGGGGTGCTCCTGTGGGCGAGGGGCCTTTCGTCTCCCCGTCTGTGCTCTCGAATAGTGGCTTTGAACGGCAGCTGCCCAGGTTTCGTTAGCCTGTTCCCGCTCTATTCCTCAGCGCCGCTCAGGAATTGCTGACTTGACGGGGACAAAACCCCACAAAATAGGTCGACGAGAACTCACGCTCCCAGAAGGCTTCGCCGCCTGAAAAGAGATCTGAGCAAGCCCTGATGTTCTCGGCAGGGCTGAGGGGAGGGCTTCACAGGCGAGGGGAGGCTCAAGATTAGCTTCTTCATCTGGAAAAGGGTATCATTAACAGCTACTTCCTCACAGACTTGTCACTATTGAATGGAACGATCCCTCGAAGGCGCTCAGACTTCACCAAGCTCCTGTCGCGCAGTGCAGCCACCGTGAGCCGCCATTTCGCGGGCGGGCAAATCGAGGCTCGCAGGGCCGCGAGTCACCCAGGCCCTCTACTTGGACAGCGGCTGCGGGAGAGGGCAGCCTGAGCCCGGACAGTACCGCAGCCCACGGGAGTCCCTGGTGCCGCGGAGGCGGGACTCGAGGAGGAGCAGCTCTGCCCACTGCCATGGTGGCACTTCCAGAGTCGGATCGCGCCCCCTGGAACTACAACTCCCAGCAGCCTGCGCGGCACGTCCTGGTCGACGCCGGGGGAGCGGCCGCCATTGTCCGCGGCGGAGGTGAGGCGGTCGCCGGGGTGGTGGGGCGGCTGTCGCCCGGAGGGCCCAAGGGTCGGGAGGACACGCTGGGAGAGGCGGCGTCTGCCTTTGGTGCCGGCGCGGCGCCTGGGCCGGTCGAGCGCCTGCCCTCTCCGTGCCGGCTTCGCGCCCCCGTTTCCCTCAGCCCTCCGACCCCCGCCTCCCGCCTCCCGCCTGGGCTCGCGGCCGCGCTGGGTCGCCTGGGCGGCCCCGGGGAGCCCCGCACGCCCGGCCTGGGGTCGGGTCGCGGCCGCCGGCCCAGCGCGTCTTTGTCTCTCAGGCCGCGCGGGGCTCCCAGGCGCACCGCAGGGCCGAGCCTCGGTGCAGAACAAAAGCCCCGGCGCGTGCCGAGTGGCCTGCGGAGAGCGGGTCCGGGAGCCGCGGGCAGGTAAGGCCGGCGCGCTGGGCGCCGCGTCCGTCCCGCGGGCGGGGCGGGCTGGCTGGAGGCCCTGGTGGCGGCCACCGGCTCCCAGTCCCCGGCGGCGTTTCCGTCCGAGCCCGTCGCGTGAGCGCCGGAGGGCGTTCGGCGAGGGCTGGGAACGGCCCCGGTTCTCTGCAGACGCGCAGTGGCGGCAGGACAGGGCCCAGCGGAGACGTCGGTGCGGAATACGGCCTGCCTGCTTCGGGTTGGGCGCAGGCCCGGCGCCCCGGAGGCCTGGCGGGCGTCCCAGAGCTTCGTACACGCTCCCGGAACCCGAGAGCCTGCCGGTGGGCGCGGGGCCCCTCGGGGAGGGCGCGGGCCGGCCCGGGGACCGGGGAGGCGGGGTGTGGGCCCCACACCCGGCGGAGACGGGCAGGCGTGGGCCTGGTAGGTCTTGCAGTTGGGTTTTTTCTTTTTAGGTAAAATTTACATAACAAATTAGTGCGCAGTCCAGTCGTTTCTTTGTGTGTTGAGGAAGTTGTGCGATCGTCATCACTGATTCCAAAACATTTTCATCGTCCCCCGGAAGAAACCCCTGCGCCTACTAAGCAGCCCTTCCCCATTCCTCACTCCCCCTGCTCTAGGCAACCGCTTACCTGTGAGGGTTGCAGGCAGATTTTAGGATAGTTGTTGCCAAATCAACCGAACAGTTACCTCGACGTTGTGACTCGCTGTGGGGACCCTTTGGCAATTTCCGCCCCCTCGTCCGGGATAGTGCTCTTGGCTTAGCTTATTCAGGTCGCCACTTCTCTCCAGGAGGTCTGTTGTGTTTTTGACACGTAAAATCTGCTTTCTTACAACGCTCCCCAGGAGTCTCTTGATGCTTCCGTGGATGGGTCCTCTTCTTTGTTCCTGCAGGATCTTCTGTGAGAAAGGACCACTTTTCTCTTTTTCACCTCCGTCACTAGGTTGTATTGCAGTTGCTCTCTGTGCATCACCGAATTCATTGTTGCTGGGCAGGTGCCTGTTTGGTTAATCCTGTGGGATGGCGGCCGTCAACCCGTGGGCCTCCTGGGGTGAGTCCAAATCCGGTTTCTTCTGGGCCTTCCCAGCAGTGACTTGCTGAAGCCAGGGGTTAGAGTTGGGGAGGGGGTAAGGGCCTTTGAGGATTGGAGGGGGGTCTGTCTTGGTACAGAATTAGACCTAAGATTAAAAAAAAGAAAAATTATTTCGTTGTTGGTGAAAGGGTAAACTTAGTGTAAAAGACAATGTAACTTTTGTTTATTTTCAGTCATCTCCTAAGATGTCTCACTACTTCTAAGAGATTTTCTGGTGACTTGTGGGATTCTTTAGAAGACTGTTTTACATGCAATCAAAATTTCTATACCACTCTTATATTTTTAATTTTATTGTTGTTTTTCACTTATATAGCATTGATTTGTAATTAAAGAGCAATGTGAAATTGTAGTGTGAGGTCAGTGGTGTGTTCTCCCTTTAAATGAAGTTTCATGTGTCCATCACTAAAGACATGGATGTTATCTTTCTAATAATATTTTGTAAAAGTTAGGTAACGTTAAACACTTTATCAGATACCTTTTCAGCCACGTAAGGGGTTCTGTTCTTGTTCTGTGGTTATATTATATCTTTAAATTGCCTGACAGTGACCTACCTGTGCATTTCTGGTATAAACCTAGCTTATTACGTTGGGATTTTTCACATGCCTTTGGGCTCTGTTTCTGCCTAGTAGTGAGATAGAGCTCCTCTTCCATTTTGTTGCCTTTAGTTGCCAGAATTGGTGTTACAGTGCCTCTTTTCCTTGTCCTGACCTGATCTTCTGGTGCAGGTGTCCTTACAGATGAGTCCTGGGGGATGGCAGCTGTTGACCCATGGGTGTCCTGGGGTGAGTCAAGAGCCTGTGTCCCCATTGGCCACATTGGCTGCCATGTCGTGGCCTCTCCCAGCAGTGATCTGCCATTGCCATGGATCACAGCCAGTGAACCAGGTGGGTTTTTAGGGCAGGGCGGTTCTGGTCCACCTCTGTCTCTGTGCAGAGCTGGAACAAGGAGGGATCAGAACACTCCTCTGGGGGATAAAATGATGTGACATCTCTAGGACAGAGTGCATGAGAATGAATGTGTGGCCACTTAGGATTCAGGCCCAGAAAGGCTGAACAGACGCTGCTTCTCAGAGATGGTACCTCAGAGTGAAGGAGGACAGTGCAGGGTTCTCATGTTTAGGCACATTCCTTATCTTCTCAGAGCCTCATTTCCTTCATCAATAACATAAGGCGGTAGGTCTCTTCCTTTGCCCAAGGTGGAGGGCCAGGGTCTGGTTCTCCCTGAACCCCACAGAAGGAAGGACTTATGTGGTCCCACTTATAGCGGGGAGAGCTACCTCTGTGACTTCACTTTCCTCCCCCAGCTCTGTGCCCTCAAGACACTGCGTGGCGTGTGGAGGAAACTCCCGAGGAAGGGAGGAAGGCTACCGGGCTCCTGACTGCCCAGGTCCAGGTGAGATGGGCTTCTCCTTTTTCCTGAATGGCTGCCCTATTCCCTAAGATGTCCGGATTGTCCCTGACCATCCCAGTCCATGTGATTTCTCAGTTTATATCAGCTAGAGTTTGGGTAGAGAAAGAATCAACCAGAAGTTTGTCACTTTCTGAGTGCAGACAGGGAGAATTCAGTTTTCCATGTCTCAGAGCCTCACTATCCACCAGCCTGTTCCCAGTCCTGACCCGGGCCGTTCTGTGTGGGTTGTCTTGGTGGATGAGGGACAACCCCCTTGGCTGGAGCCCCCTCTTCTTTCTTCTTCCCGCCTTCCCTCACATACTCAGTGCCTGATTCAGCTTCATGCTGTCTTGTGAGCTCTGTGCTTGTCAAGAGGGGAACAAGGACAAATCCGAGCCCTTGCCCTGAGGAGCTCCCAGGATGGTTCACTCAGCTACTGAGGCCTCATGGCCTGTGTGGTGCAGCACATGTAGTTTGGGACACAAGAAGCTTGAGACACTTAGGCCCCAAGTCCTGGAGGGGTTGAGCCCAGCTGATCCCTTGGGAGGTGGGACAGTCTGCATAGAGGTCAGGGGACACAGAACAGCTGGGGTCCTTTCACTGTGGAAAAGGAGGCTGCCCAGGAGACACGACGCATCTGAGTCAAGAGGTGAAGGAGACACATCAGCCGAATGGGCACGGCCTGGTGAGCAGGGTCTGGCCTATAGCACCAGGGGTGGTGGTGAGGGCACACTGCATGACCAGGGTCTGGGTGAAGACTGACCCCAGTTAGGTGTTAGGCTGGAGAGGCCAGGATGAACTGAGCCAGGTCCTGAGTGCCAACTGCAGAGCCAGGGCTCCATCCTGGTGATAATAAGGAGCCTTAAGTGTTGGGAGCAGGAGGTGCCAGGGCCCACAGTGTGGCTGGAAGGGTGCCCCTGGCATGGGTATGGGGAGAAAGGGGGCTGTGGGAAGCAGGCTGGCATTTCAAGCTTCAGTCTGACCAGGGCCTGGGAGCAAGATCTGAGGTACTAGGGAGCCGAAGCAGGAGGACTTTGTGACTGTAGGGGCATGATGGTGGCTCCTGAGAAAAAAGGATAGCAAAGTTGTGTTGGAGAGGTGTCATCTCCACCTCTACCTCCCTCAGCCATCTCACTCAAGGCAACCACTTCAGAAAAGAAAATTTTTGTAACAGCTTTATTAAAATATTATTCATATACCATAAATCTCAGCTTTTTAAACGGTACAGTTCAGTGGTTTTTACTCTGTTCGCAGACTTGGGCAACCATCACCAGTATCTAATTCTAGAACATTTTCGTCACCTCAAAAAGAAACTGTCCTCATGAGTAGTCACTCTCCATTCCCCTACCCCTAGCCCCTGGCAACCACTAATCTGCTTTATGTGTTGGCCTATTCTGGATATTTCCTATAAAGGGAATCATACAATATATGGCCTTTGTGTCTGGCTTCTGTCACTTAGCATGTTTTTGAGGGTCACCTATATTGCAGCATGTATCAGTATTTTATTTCTTTTCATGACTCAGGCAGCCATTTTTAACTTCCTGTTTTCACTTTCTTAGGGTTATATCCATATTTCTACATGAGAGATTTTTTCCCTAGTTTATCAAATTTACATTTACTTTATTGACTCCTTGCTATGCAAAACAAAAAAATAGTTTCATTACTGTATTTAGGTCTTTCGTTTCTAAGTTAAAGTAATGAGTCAAGCAAATGAGAGATACTGTGATATAAAAATATTAATAATGTCTCTACTTAACTTTATGTCTCCCCCCAAATTAAAAAAAAATTAACGAAACCTCCCACAGTTTCAAAGCTGACTGGTGAAGTGTATCGTAAGTATGCTGTCCCCCCATGGCAGCGCTACTGTCCCGGGAGGCAGAAGGGCCTGCACCCGGATGATGCAGGGTGGTGGTTGTCTGGCATCAGAACTTGGGGGACTGTGGTGTTCGCTGCTGTTAATAATGTGCGCTCATTTTTACATCCTGTAACAGTCAGCAGTGGAGCTAGGCTAGACTGAAAGATGGGCCCTGAATCAGTCGCTTGGGAACAGAAGTTAGTTGTAATAAAATGCTATGAAGAGGCCCTAATAACCACAGTGCTGCACTCTGCTGTCAATTTATGGGAGGATTTCTGAGAATTATTAGAGTTAACGCTGAGAAAATAAAACAGATAATTAAAATAACACCACCTTCCAATGTCTGAAGAGTTGTGATTTCTGAGAACGTGCCCCTGGCCCCCTCCCCACACTTTGGATTTTTCCCCATGGGAAATGCAAGATTGAATCATGTGAGTTTTGTATTAAGCGAGGTCTTCAGGAACACAAATAAGAGCCCCATATCCCTCTCTCATTCCCTCTAAATTAAGCATTTACTGAAATAAAGCATTCACCTGGTGAAAACGTGCAGTACTGTCATCCCTTGTTATCTGACTAGTCCATGCTTGGAAACATGTTGGATAGTGAAGTTTCAGCCAGCCGGAGCCTAAATCCCATTATTTTGAGGAATAGGGAAAATAATAATAATGTCCCAGCCCATTTAAAAACCCCAGCCAGCCTCCTCAAATATGGAAATTCTCAACCCCCTTTGTAACAGTCCACCACCGATTTCTGCATGATAAACATTGTGCACATAAAACACCAATAATCTAATGCTCTGCACCATCCTTGGTTGTCTTGAGGATGTACACAGTCTAGTTATATTTTCCTTCTTTGCAAAGAGGTTGCACTAAAATTTAATAATGAAATTCTGAAGATGTCAGAGAAGGTGTCTGAATTTCCCCAGGTTCTATGAACAGGCCAACTGTCAGAGAATTCAGGAAATGCAGGAGCAGTTGGATGAGATCCTGTCAAGCAAACAGCTGAGCCCCGGCTCAGTAGCCTCTGCATCTTCCCGCAGACCCTCCCATGACTTAAACGTGTGGCCGATGTGTTAGAAGATTCCATAAGAAGTGCCTTAGAATGCCTAGATAAATTCTTATATGTGTGTACAAAGTGATATGTGCAAGAGTGTTTACAAGAATTTGGGTGAAACCTCTGCAAGATCCTAGCAGATGGTTGTGAAGGCCAGGTTCAGGTAAGGCTTACCCACGGAATGGAAGGGCTCACTCCTCCCTGGGAATGAGGCACTTGTCTGTGCTGCCCCCTCATCTAGAGGGGTCAGGTAACAGTGAAATCTGTGTTTCTCTTCCCAGCCAGGAGGGTCCCTCTTGTCTCCACAGCTGGTGGGACTAGGTGCTCTTCTGTTTCATCTCCAGCCTCGTTTTTGCATTTTCCTTTGCATCCCTGAGGCGTCCCTTAATTGTGGACTCCAACATGGGGGCATATTCAGCTGAAGGTCTTTTTTCCTTCCTGTTTGGCAGTCCATGGGCCGTTCTAGGTTGATAATGTCTCCTTCGATTCTGGAAATGTTTTTATTTAAAATTTTATTTTGACAAATTCCATAATTACAGAAAAGTATAAAAATTAAGCACAGTCCCCATCACTCTGAGATAACAGTTGTTAATGTTTTGTCGTATTTGTTTTCCTTTTTTTATGTAGTCCCCAATCACAGTCTCTTCCTACCCTTCTTCAGAACAGCCACTCAGGATGTGTACGCAGCTAGTCCATTTTCATACTCATAAACTACATAGCCATGCCATAGGTAATAATATTCTATATATTTTTAAACAATGCCTTTTCTGTTTGTAGCTTTTCTACAGTTTTCTTTGCACATTTGAGGTCCATCCATATGATAGATACAGGTCAAGTTCATTCCCTTTGCCCCATCAAAGAAGTGTACTCGATTCATCTCTTCTGTGGATAGGCTTGTCAGGCTCTCCTCCCCCCACGATATTTCCTATTTCAACCAAAGCTGTGTGGATGGTCTTGTGGTTTCACTTTGTGCACACATAGAAGTGTTTACGCTTATACCTAGAAGCGTAATTTTGCTGAATTTTAGGGTGTGTGTGTTTTCACTATGACTAGCACTGCCATGTGGCTCTAAGGGCCCAAAGCCACTTGTCACTGCTCTGGGAGAAAGTACCCGTTTCCCACATCTTTGCTACTACTTGACCATATCGAGTCTTTTCAATTTGTGCTTACCTCAAGACCAAAAAGGTGTAGTGTGTTATTTTAATTTGCGTTTCCTTGATTGCTACTGAGGTTGAATTTCTTTTCATGTTGTTATTGGCTATCTGTATTTCCTTCTCTCTCAGTCTCTCCTATCCCTCAATCTCTGTACAAGTCTGGCTTACTGATAGGCATTTTACATGCATTCTGGATCCTGATTCTTTGCCACATGTGAATTATCTTCTCCCAGTCTGTAGTTTGTCTTAACTCTGTGGTGTCTTTTCTCAGTCAAATGTTTTTTGGTATATATTTGCCACACATATCTGTCTTGGTTTGTGGCTAGTGTTTTTGTGTCTTTTTTTAAGAAGTCCTATATTTAAAAAAAAAGTTCCCTCCTGTCCTTCTCCTTTGTATTCTTTTTCTGAGGTCTTCTGTTGGTGGGTGTCCTGATGGACTCCTGTGTGTCTGATCTCATATTCCAGGTCCTTTTCTTGGTAGGGTGTGGGGAGCCCAGCCATCATATTCTCACCCCCACAGAACTCTTTTTGGGCCCTTCTGTTACATGGTAGGCCTCCTGAAGCAATTGCTGCGTCTTCTCTCTCCTTCATAGTCTGAATTCTTTCCCGTTCTCTCAGCCTCTCTTGTATCCTTGTGTCCTATTTTATGCCAAGATCTCTCCAAGCTGAGAATTGGAATTACAGCTTATTGAAAGTTGGATGCGGCTGCTGCCTGGATTCTGTGTCCTCTTGGCTGCTGAGTTCAGGCGCTACCTGAGCAGCAGGTGTTCCTCAAGTATCCATGGTTTCTCTGGCATGTCCATGCTTATCAGGACAGCTGTTGAGGCTGTGTTTGAGAGTCCTGCTTTGCTGCACCTCAGCAGGTCTAGTGGTCTTGTTCCCTATTGGCTGGCCTCTCTCCTTGTGTCTATCTCTGTCTCTCCTGGCCTGGGTGGGCCAGGGTCACCAGGTTGGTTCTGCTTCCAGTTTCCTGGGTATGCAGCTGACTGTCAGACCATGGACTTCTGTCCCCTCTCCCTGTGTTGGGCTGAAGAGGTCTCAACTCCATGTTGCCACTCACCCAGGCAGCCTGAGAACCCACTCGAGTCTGAGAAGGGTCCGGGGAGCTTTGCCTGAGTGTAAGTGCAGGGCTAGTGGTAGTGTTGCCTAGAAGGCAGGGTGGCTGGTGGGGAGACGGGCAACTGGCAAAGCTGTCCCAAATACAGACCCTCATTTCAGCTGTTTTCAGCCTGACTCTCACGCCTGCCTTCACTGTGTTGTGTAAGCTCAGAGCCTCTCCTGGAGTCCTGCTTCCACTGCCGCATCTGCCAGCGTGGGGCTGGGATCTCTGCTCTGATCTTGGTCAGCCACACTTCCATCTGCTCCCCACCTTGCAGCAATATGTGGAACACCATGTGCCGATGGCCTCTTCACCGGCTGGGATATTTCTTTTATGTTTTTTTTTTTTAAAGAAACTTTTTTCCTTTTACATTTAGGAGATTTTTTTAAACCCAGAGGTGGAACGTGAATCCTGTGTTAGTTTCCTGTTGCTGCTGTAACAGATTACCACAAACTTAGTGACTTAGAACAGCATGAATTTATTCTCTTGTCCTAGGTGCAGAAGTCTAAAATGGGTCTTTGGGGCTGTGTTCCTTCTGGAGGCTCCAGGGGGGAATTGCTTTCTTGGTTTTTCCAGCTTCTAGAGGTGTCTGCCTTTCTTGGCTCATGGCCCCTCCTCCATCTTCAGAGTGCATCACTCCAGCCTCTGCTTCGGTGGTCACATCTTCTCTGACCCTCCTGCCTCCATCTTTCACTTATAAGGACCCTTGTGATTACATTGAGCTCGCCTGGATAATCCAAGATAATGCTATCTCAACATCCTTAATCACAGCACTGCAAAGTCCCTTTGGTCGTATTAAGGTAACAGTCACAGGTTCTAGGGATTAGGACATGGACATCTTTGGGGTACCCGTTATTCAGCTGACCGCAGACACCTATATTCACCAGCTTCAGCAACTGTCAGCTTTCATCTTTCTGCCTTTCTTTTCATCTATTCCAATACACAAGTATTTTGTGAAAACAAAATTTTTGGAAAACAAGTATTTAAAGCAAATCTCAGATATTGTTTCACCTGTAGACGCTTCTGTGTGTATATCTAAAAGATGCATACCTTCTGGAAGATAACCACAGTATCTTTTTTACACCCAACAAAAATAACAGTAATCCCTTAGCTTTACCTAATACCCAGTCCATGTTCAGTTTTCTCCACTTGTCCCAAAAATGTCTTTTTACAACTGGCTTGTTCAAATCAATTCAAACAAAGACCACACATTGCATGTGCTTCATGTGCTGAAGAAACTACGTCAGCTGTCTTGGTTTGCCTGGTTTTACCCTTGGGATGTCATTGGATGAGTTCCTCATCCCTTTGTCTCCTGTAAGCTCGTAGTTGGGCTAGAGGCTGAAATAGATTCAGGTTGTGTCTTTGGCAAGAGTACCTCATGGGTGGTTCTGGGTCCTTCCTCCTGTGTTTCAGCAGTGGGCACAGGCTGTCTGGTTGTCCCATTTTCAGATGATACAATGGATTAATGGGTGCAGGTATTGTCAGCCTCCATCATGAGTTCCCTGTCTGCCTTCCACCAGTGGTTAGCAGTCATTGGTGATCATTGCTGGTGTCTGCTCTTTTATTAGGGTTGCAGAATCACTCTCTAATGATTTCGTTCCTCCTGTGTCTATTAGATGTGGTTCTTCTAGTCCTTTTTAAAAGTGTATGGGGATTCCACTGGGGTCTTGGGAGGAGTGGGAGGTGAGCTCTTGGCTCTGTCCATCAGCTTGACAGCTGCCAGGGTGTAGGTTTGAACCGTGTTGAGTATAGGTGAACTTTGAAGCCATCTAAGTAGATGCTGCCCTCCAGGGAGATTAGGTAGTATGAAATGAGCACAGGTCCAAGGGCATCCTGGGCAGTAAGCACAGCCTCCCAGCTGGGCCCCTGGGTGTGATCACTCTGAAAGTGCATTGAGCTTATGATTTGTGTGCTTTCTGTCCAAATGTTACATTTAAATTAAAAAGTTTGCATTATTCAAAAACATAGCAGCAGCAGCAGCAGCCATTGAGGAAACTGAGGCCTGGGCAGGTCTGTAAGAGGAAAATCTGGAAATTGGCATCAAGTCCAAGGTTGGGGAGGGTTTCACCAAGGCAGCTTGTGATCAGCGGTTTTAAATGCTTTCAGAATAAGGGAATCAGTTCTGATTCCCACTTCTGGAGCAGAATCAGTTCTGTGTTTTAAGCCAGTCGTCTGAAGGTGGAAGGGAGCGGTTCAGACCGACAGAGTAAAAGTCAGTACACTGAAGACATAGCAGCGAGAGCTGGCCCTGACCAGAGTTGATAAGCTGAGTTTATAAGCCATGACTAGCAGGGACAAAAAGGAAGGCTGTGGGAAAGGCTGCATGTGGGTATAAGAGAAGTGAGGTCACAGGCTGTGAAGGGGTGGGTTGAGGTTCACAGGACTCTCAGAGCGGAAATGCGCTGCACTGCACGCACCTCGGCTCAGCAGGTGTGTGTCTTGGGTGGATTTCGCACTGATATGGAGGTAGACCAGAATGCTCCTTGCCAGATGGTGGCAAGGACTGTAGTGCACAGACAGGCCAAGATGGGGGCCTACACCCCATCAGGGGCTGTAGGGTTTGTAGCACCTTACCTGTGACACACAGCTCACTGCCTTCCACCACCACAAGGGAAGGCAGGCCCCCTCCTCACCCTGGAAATGCCACATACCTGAGGCTCATGCCAATGGCTTACAAGGATTGTAAGGGCTGGATTCATTGAAAAAAATCAGGCTTGGGTGATAACTCATCTTCCCCTCTAGCTGTGCAGTGAGTATTCCTGGTTGTATTTTTCCTAAAAACATAGCTTGAACTTTCTAAAACTCAAATGCTTTTGACGGCAACTGTAACTGATTCTCCTTGGCCTGGGCTGCTCTGCTAAATCCTGTCTGACTCTTAGCTCCAGTCTTTGGGATGGAGATGATCTGGGAATGGAAACGTCCCTGCTGTGGCCAGGAAGACAGCCTGTGAATGTTCACATCACTCTTCAGGTCCCAGCTCCACATGCTGAGCAAAGGTTCCAACCCCAAGGTCTCTGGTCTGTGACCAGTGCTTACCATCTGTGTCCATCCTGGTCCTGGCCTTATTAAGTGTCTGTATCTCCAGAGAAGAAGGGGGCATTGCCCTGGTGGGACTCGTGTCCACACTAGCCAGTGTTACTAGAGTTGGGCAGACATCTCAGGAGAGACCTGCTCATCTTTGTTGTGGTTACTGTGGGCCCAGGTATCTAATTCCCTAAGACTGTATTCCCAAATGCAGGGCCCTGGGTGGCTCCCAGTGAGACCTGACCAACATCAGTCAGAATATTGAACATACCCAGTTCCTCTATGTCCTGTCTCCTCCCAGGGATGTCACCCTCACTCCATCCCCAGAAAACATTGCAGGGGGTGGCCCCAGGCTGAGGTGGAACATGTGTGCTCTTTTAGGAACCAGTGACCTTCAAGGACGTGGCTGTGGACTTCACCCAAGAAGAGTGGGGGCAGCTGGACCCTGTTCAGAGGACCCTGTACCGGGATGTGATGCTGGAGACCTATGGGCACCTGCTCTCTGTGGGTAAGGCGGATGCTGCCCAAGTAAATGGAGCTATTCCCATTGCAGTACTGTCTGCTACTCCGTGTTAAAGCTCATGGGGGCCTCAGGAGGGCTGAGATGATCTTGAGCCCTGAGGTTCAAGGATGAAATTCCTCATGCTTATGAGGCATGAAGTGGGAGGAACCGTACTTATACTGCCCAAGGGAGAAGTCAGAGAGGAACAGGCAATGGAAGCTCACAAGCCCACGTTTTTCCTTTGCATGCAGGGAATCAGATCCCCAAGCCTGAGGTCATCTCCCTGTTGGAGCAAGGAGAAGAGCCATGGTCGGTGGAGCAAGCATATCCTCAAAGCACTTGTCCAGGTGAGAGCAGGCTCCAGGAGGGAGTGAGGAACTTTCCCCCCAGCCCTCCTTGTTTGAGAAATGGGCTGAGGCCAGGAGGAGTTACCCTCCTCAGGGACCTTCACAATTTCCTCTAAGAGCTTTATCCCTTGTATGACTCTTTTGCTGCTCTTGATCTAGAGCAAAGATGCCCATCCTATTAACAAGGTAACAGTTTTTGTATGCTACACTTTTGCTCCTCACTATCCACTCTCCTGATGCCTCTCATATTCTCTGCTGTCCCCTTCTCTAAGATGACTTCTTATTCACTTACCTGCTTTTTAATTATTCCTTAATTCCTTTATTGCCAAATTTGTAGCCTGTAGCCACAGATTCTTCTTTTAAAAAATAGGTTTTTTATATAGGTAATATATTCGCATGTTCAGAAAACTCAAAGTTACATAAAATGTGTAAGCTGAAAAATCTTTTTTATACTCCTTGCCCTTATCCACATTATTCTTAACCACCCCCCACACACACAGAGTGGAGATGCACACACACACACAGCACACACATACACACAGTGCACACAGGTAACCATTTATCTTTTACTTTTAATTTTTGGGATATTCTCTTAGTGGTTGCCCTGGGGATTATAATTAACATCTTAATTATAACAGTCTAGTTTGGATAAATACCAATTTAATTTTGATAGTATACAGAAACTTTGATTCTATATAGCTCTGTTCTCCGTTTATGCTGTTATTGTCACAAATTATATCTAGACATTGTGTGTCCCTCAACATAGATTTATACTTATTGGTTTATTTAGTTGTGTTTTAAATCAGGAAAAAAAAGAGTTACAAACAAAAAAAAATGCGTTTATACAGTCTTGTTATATTTACCTATGTAGTTATCTTTAATGGTATTCTGTATATCTAGTTACTGTCTAGTGTCCTTTCATTTCAACCTAACAACTCCCTTAAGCATTTCTTATAAGGCAGGTTTGCTAGCAGCAAACTCTCTCAGGTTTTGTTTATCTGGGAATGTCTTGATTTCTCCTTCATTTTTTTTTTTTTTTAAGATTTTATTTTTTCCTTTTTCTCCCCAAAGCCCCCCAGTACATAGTTGTATATTCTTTGTTGTGGGTCCTTCTAGTTGTGGTATGTGGGATGCTGCCTCAGCGTGGCTTGATGAGCAGTGCCATGTCCGCGCCTAGGATTCGAACCAACGAAACACTGGGCCGCCTGCAGCAGAGCGCGTGAACTTAACCACTCGGCCACGGGGCCAGCCCCGATTTCTCCTTCATTTTTGAAGGATGGTTTTGCCAGATATAGAATTTGTGATTGACAGTTTTCTTCTTTCTGGCCTCTATGGTTTCTGATGAGAAATAAGCTGTTAGTCTTTTGGTGAAGTTCCCTTGCATGTGATGAGTTGCTTCTCTCTTGCTGCTTTTGGGATTCTCTCTTTGGCTGTGGCTTTTGACAGCTTAATTATGATGTGTATGCATGTGGCTGTCTAGATTCCCAGGAATATGTCAGAACTTTTCAAACCCCCATGGACATTTCACTCTTCAGCTTTTTCCTTTCATCTTTTTGGTTTGTGTGTTGTTCACCCCAACTGTTTTCCATCATCTCAGACAGCAGCAAATTTAAAACATTGCCTGTAAATGTTTGACAGATACCTGCTCCTTAGAGGCTTTTAGCACTGTGCGAGTGCCCAACAAGCCTTTTGAGTAGGATCTTGCAGGGAACCACTAAGCAGGTCCAGTAATGACTGTTCTTTGCGAATGAGGCTTTGAAAAAGCTCCAAGCTTTGTCAGCTCCCTCTAGCACCAGAAATATGGGCTGTTATTTTCCAAGGATTTTGCTGAGTTAGGGAGCCAGGGATAGAACTAGGGTAAGTTAAAATGCCACAAAGCTCACTGTTCTTACTTAAATTAAGCTGTTTTTTTTAAATAGACTCTCCCTAGGTTGCTGCAAGGCTTTGGTTAATTTATAGAATTCTGGAAAAATAGATTCTGACAGTTTTCACATCTTTTTGGTTTTATGGAGCAGTGAAATTTCAGAGGTCCTTGTTTTGCCATTTTCACTGACCTCTTGCTCCAGGTGATCACTTTCAGTAATTTCTGTTATATGTTTCCAGAGTTTCTTTATGCAACTACAAGGATTTAGGAATATGTAGTTACTTTTCACCTTTCCAAAAGTAGATTAGGGTACATACTGTTCTGGTTGTTCTGGTAAATCCTTGCTGGTTTTAACAGTGTACTCTTCTGAAATCCTGAAGGTGGACATCTTCCCATTCATTCTAATGAAGTGGGCTTTTGTGGATTCTAACCAGTTGCCCCCATTCAGATGTGAAACCTTCCTCCAGAGGCTCATGAATTCCTGTAATTTTAACTCTCCCACCTCAGTGCTGACTATTCTAAGTCACCATCCTGAGCCCTGTGATTCTGCCACCTCCAACCTTACTCTTCCACCATCCTGCAAATCATCTCAACTGTCTCCTTGTTCTTGATAGAACCAAGAATCTTGTCTCTTCCTTCTAGATTATGCTTCCCCATCTTCCTGGTGTATATCCCTGGTACCAGGCTTCCATGAGTCCCCAAAGCTGGAAATTGAGAAGTTATCTTGATTTCCTGCTCTTTCCTCTCCAAGAAGTAATCTTTCTTCTAATTCTTGAGATGTTCTTCCTTTGAAATGTCAGCTATATCATTCAGCTTTTACCAACCTCACTCTCAGGTTCCCTTGCTCATAAACTTCCAGCTTAAATTGATGAGTAAATTCTTGTTATTAGCTAACTCAAGTGTTATTTCTAGATTTATCTCCCTGAAATCTCCCATTATGAGATCTCTGTCAGTAAACCTGCCGTGATTAGAATTGCCTTTTTGGGGCCAGCCCAGTGTCGCAGCAATTAAGTTTGCACGTTCTGCTTTGGCGGCCTGGGGTTTGCCAGTTTGGATCCCGGGCATGGACCTACACACCGCTTGTCAAGCACAATTGTGGCAAGCATCCTACATATAAAGAAGAGGACGATGGGCATGGATGTTAGCTCAGGGCCAGTCTTCCTCAGCAAAAAGAGGAAGATTGGCAGCAGATGTTAGCTCAGGGCTAATCTTTCAAAAAAGAATTGCCTTTTAAATAACTCTGACCAGATTTGAAGACCTTCCAGTTTTTTCTATTATTTTTCTCATTTTCTGACTAGTTCTGCAGTTTACTCAGCTGGCATTTATCATGTCCTGTTTACATATCAGTCACATTACGCATGCCTTTGCTCAGACTAGCAGTCTGTCTGCATTCAAGCCATGTTTGAAGGCTTACTTCATGTCGTTTCTTTTGTGTGAACCCTTCCTTGATTGCTTCCGTCAGTGCTGATCTCCTTTTCCCACCTCCCAGCCACTTAGCATCTACAGCCTCAGTGGTATATTGTGTATATTGTTCATAACTGTTTGGTATGTCCTCTCATCAGATAGATTCTAACTTCCAGCTGGGAGACTGTACTTTCTTGTCTCTGGTGCTGGACTATTCAGGCCACAAGTACTGAGTGAGTATAAAGTTGGACAAGAATTGTTCATTTGATCAGTGAGTTGGTCAGCTACCATTTTTTAAAGTTTCTACTGGAAGGATTCAAAAGCTATATGAAGATCATTCCCTAACTTCTAGGAGCTAATCTTGAAATTGGTAATAAATGCCAGTTCTTGAGCTGAATAGAGCCTTTGTTGTAAGGGACTTGGGTAGTAAAATGGGCAAATGGTGCATAGTGAAGAGAGAAAAACCTAGAGAAAGAGGACAAGGGTCTAGGTCTTGTTGAGTCCTGGGGCTTTAGACCCTGTAGTAGGCTGAATAATGACCCCCTTCCTCCCAAGTGTTCCCCATCCTAATCCCTGGAACTTGTGAATATGCTACTTTATATGACAAAAGGGACTTTTAAGATGTGAAGAAATTAAGGATCTTGAGATGGAGAGTTCATTTTTGGAATATCTAGGTGGGCCCATTGTAATCACAAGGTCCTTAAAAGAGTGAGGCAGAAGCGTCCGAGACACAGAGAGGAGATGTGATTGACAGAAGCAGAGATTGGAGTGATATGCTTTGAAGACAGAGGAAGGAGCAACAAGCCAAAGCATGCAGGCAGCTTCCAGAAGCAGGAAAAGGCGAGGATACTGATCTTCCCTAGAGCTTCCAGAGGGAAGCTACCTTGATTTTAGCTTGGTGAAAACTATTTGGACTTCTGACTTCCAGAACTGTAAGATAATTTGTGTTATTTTAAGCCACTGCAGGTGTTGTGATTTGTTATAGCAGTAATAGAAAACTAATACAGACTTCTTCAGTTGTTGGAGGACTGCTCCTTCAGCAGGTAGCTTCCATATATTGAATTTGCCAGTCATTTCATGTATTCACAATCTCACTTAATCATCAGAAAAGTCCTCTAAGGATAGTGGCAGAGCCAATGTTTAAATACAGATTATCAGGCTATAATTCCTGTGTCTGTTTCATCACAATATGCTGTCTTTCAAGTCTGTCTCCTGTGTCATTGCTCTACAATTGATTCTCTAGTCATTAGAACAATTGTAACTTTAGAGATATCCTAAAACCATGATAATTTTTTGCCCTTTGGGGTGATGAATTTTGTGTCATTGACTGAACTTTGTGGAATAGGAAGTAATGTGAATGCCTGTTATCCTAGAAAACATCCTGGCATGAAGGCTCTGTTGGTGATACTTTCCCTTAACCCACCTCCTCCTTTTCCTGGCAGGTTTCAAAATAGGGGAGCAAGAAGGATTTTATAACAGAAATGCATTAGGACAATTTAATAATTTAAACAGTGGTTGCTCATCTATCTTTTAAGCCATTGAATATTTCTTATTTTTCACTTTAATAGCACTCAGTGTGTCCTTTTGTCAGGGATCCCCAGACCAGCCTGAGCTTCAGTGATTCACTAGAGGAACTCACAGAGCTCGGGAGTCATTATGCTCAGGGGGTTTATTACAGGGAGAGGATACACAGCACCATCAGCAGAGGGAAAAGATGCATGGAGCTAAGTTTAGAGGAAGCAAAGAGCAGCTGTCAGTAGTGCTTTCCCAGAGGGCATGCAGAGGACATACTTAATTCCTTCAGCAGTGAGCTGTGATGGCATGTGTGAAGAGTCATCTACTGGGAAGCTTGTCGGAGCCTAGGAGTCCAGGGTGTTTACTGGAGTTGGTCACCCAGGCACTGACTGCAGGTACTCCAGAACCTAGAGGAAAACAGGTCGTCACCTAAATGACACTGTTTGCACAAACTCTGTAGAGAAATTGGTACAGTGTGCTTCAGGGCCTCAAGCATGCAGAACACTTACCAGCCAAACCATTCCAAGACCTCAGTTCCTAGGAGTTGGCCACAGGCCGATCAGCAAACAGGCCTTGTTGGGAATGTGCAAAGTTTGAGCATCTCAGGCTTCCTGCATGCCCTTATTCTGGTCCTCATTTTCCTGGGAAAAACACTCCTTCCTGGGTTTTACTAGTTTTCAGGACACACTTTGTACCCTGGTTAACTGTTTTTGTTCACATTTCACTGTTCTCTCTTCCCTGTGGTGACCTTTCTCTGGGTCACGAGTCACTTGAACACAAGTTCACACTTGTCTTTTCAGTAATATGGACAACAAATCACACGTTTTCCACACTATTCTTAGAAGTTCTTTCTCTATGCTCTCATGGTTTTTTTTCTGTTTATTTCAGAATGGATGAGAATTCTTGAAAGCAAAGTGTTGATCCCAACACAGAGCATTTTTGAAGAACAATCCCATAGCATGAAGTTGGAAAGGTACATATGGGATGATCCTTGGTTCTCTAGGTTAGAAGTGTTGGGATGTAGAGACCAATTAGAAATGTACCACATGAACCAGAGTACAGCCATGAGGCAAATGGTCTTCATGCAAAAGCAAGTATTGTCTCAGAGAGGCTCTGAGTTCTGTCAACTTGGGGCAGAGTGTAACCAGAGCTTTGTCCCATCTCAGAGAGTTTCTCAAATAGAACACTTCTATAAGCCTGATACAAATGCTGAAAGCTGGAGATGTAACTCAGCCATAGTGTATGCAGATAAGATTACCTGTGAAAATAATGATTATGACAAAGCCTTCTACCAGTCAGTGCAACCTATCCACCCTGCAAGGGTGCAAACTGGGGATAATCTTTTCAAATGTACTGATGCTGTTCAGTCTTTCAATCATATACTACATTTTGGTGATCATAAGGGAAGTCATACAGGAGAAAAACTCTATGAATATAAGGAATGCCATCAAATCTTTAACCAAAGCCCACAATTTAATGAACATCCAAGACTTCATATTGGAGAAAACCAGTATGATTACAAAGAATTTGAGAATATCTTTTACTTCTCGTCCTTTATGGAACATCAAAAAGTTGGTACTATAGAGAAAGCTTATAAATACAATGAATGGGAGAAAGTCTTTGGGTATGACTCATTCCTTACTCAACATACAAGCACTTACACTGCAGAGAAACCCTATGAATATAATGAATGTGGGACATCTTTCATCTGGAGCTCTTACCTTATCCAACATAAGAAAACTCATACCGGAGAGAAACCCTATGAATGTGATAAATGTGGGAAAGTTTTTAGGAATCGTTCAGCCCTTACTAAACATGAACGGACTCACACTGGAATAAAACCCTACGAATGTAATAAATGTGGGAAAGCCTTCAGCTGGAATTCTCATCTTATTGTACATAAGAGAATTCATACAGGAGAGAAACCTTATGTATGTAATGAATGTGGGAAATCTTTCAACTGGAACTCTCATCTCATTGGACATCAGAGAACTCACACTGGAGAGAAACCTTTTGAATGTACTGAATGTGGAAAATCTTTCAGCTGGAGCTCCCATCTTATTGCCCATATGAGAATGCATACTGGAGAGAAGCCCTTTAAATGTGATGAATGTGAAAAGGCTTTTAGGGATTACTCAGCCCTGAGTAAACATGAAAGAACTCACTCTGGAGCAAAACCATATAAATGTACTGAATGTGGAAAATCTTTCAGCTGGAGTTCCCATCTTATTGCTCATCAGAGAACTCACACAGGAGAAAAACCCTATAACTGTCAGGAATGTGGCAAAGCATTCAGAGAACGCTCAGCTCTCACTAAACACGAAATAATTCATTCTGGAATTAAGCCTTATGAATGTAATAAATGTGGAAAATCTTGCAGTCAGATGGCTCACCTTGTTAGACATCAAAGGACTCATACTGGAGAAAAGCCCTATGAATGCAATAAATGTGGAAAATCCTTCAGCCAGAGCTGTCACCTTGTTGCTCATCGGAGAATTCACACTGGTGAGAAACCCTATAAATGTAATCAATGTGAAAGATCCTTTAACTGTAGCTCTCACCTTATTGCACACCGGAGAACTCATACGGGAGAGAAACCATATAGATGTAATGAATGTGGGAAAGCATTTAATGAGAGTTCTTCCCTTATTGTACATCTGAGAAATCATACTGGAGAAAAACCCTACAAATGTAATCATTGTGAGAAAGCTTTCTGTAAGAATTCTTCTCTTATTATTCATCAGAGAATGCATAGTGGAGAGAAACGCTTTATATGCAGCGACTGCGGAAAAGCCTTTAGTGGTCACTCAGCCCTACTTCAACACCAGAGAAATCACAGTGAAGAGAAACTCTGTGAATTGAATTGATGAGAGACTTTTCTTTTGTTGTACATTTGATAATACATTGAAGGAAATCCCTATCAGTATAATCAAGAGAAATTTATTAGTAAGAGTTTAGTAAGACTTCTCCCCTTATTATTGAATAGAAAATATCTTCTTAGAAGAAACCTGTGAATGAAAAGAATAGGGAAAAGCTTTCAGCAGTTATGTAGCCCTTATTTAACAACAAATTATTACAGTGAAGAAAACTTGAAACTCCCCTCATGGTCCACTGGGAATCCTACTTGAGTAACATGAACATGGGAAATGAGACATCTTTTAGTAAGAGATCTCGACAACTTGTGGATCAGAGGGTATAGTTAAGGGAAAAACCTTATGCTAGGAAAAGTGTTTCAACTGGAAATACACTTTTGCATCAAGCTGGAGTGTTGGATGGGAATCTTTATAATAACATTTTGTGCATAATTATGGAAATACAGATTTTGCTATTATAAGGGGAGGGTCTGAGTGCCCTTTAAGGAATAGAATATGGAATACTAAATCTGAATTTAAGAAAAAAGTAGTATTGAATGGGATATTTACTGTTGATCAAGATTAACCTTAGAAAAGATTAGTAAATGAGATTAGTAATGGTGGAAAGGTTATTGCCTAGAAGAATGAGACTGATGTTTTGAAACAAAAGGTGATACGTATTAACCCTGTGTGTCAGTGACCCTGGTTTACTCATTACTGCATTGTTGGACAATTAGTTTGTAATTTGTTTTAGGCAATCACCATAAGTTATAATTATGGACACTGCATCAATATACATAACATGAAGGAATAAGGAGGAGACAGAATTGTATATACATATCTACTATACCATCTAAAAAAATGTATATGGATAAGGACTGGAAAGACCCATGGAGAAATTAACCCAGTTAATTTGATTTTTTTTTTAAGTGTCACAAACCTAGCACTTAGCGTGTGCTAGGCTTTGTTTTCAATGCTTTTCAACTATTAACTTGTTCAATCCCCTTAATTCTATGAGCTAGATACTATTATTATCCCAGTTTTACAAATAGAGAAACTGAGGCAGAGATGTTGTGAAACCTACCTAAGGACACACAGCTAGAAAGGTTTGGAGCTGGGATTGTCTCCAGAGTTCATGTTTTTAACTACTACGTTATGCTGCCTCTCCAGTGATTTTTTTCCCTAATGTTTTTTTCTTTTATTCAGTGTTTCTATAGTAGATATTTGATAATAAAAATCGAGAAATTCCTAAACAACAAGAAATAAAGTTACCTGGCTTTCTGTCCTGAAGGATTTCTGGTAACATGAGAGCTAAGATCCCTTTAGAATATGAAGTCTGGACTGGACATTCAGAACCACTGCATTTTCTGGGACCTGAGTTTGCTAGAATTTCACCACCCACAACCCTGAGGATTACAGCATAGCAGGGGCTGGGGGACTCACTGGAGGTTTGGGCAAGTCTGAGGAATGCCCTTGATGGGTTTAGAATGCCTCTCAGGGGGCAGAGGGCAAGAGACACTACTGCACATGGGAGCACCTTTTCTCAAGGTCTCCCTTGAATTCAGTGTTTATATTTTCTTTATATTCTACAGATGAAAAGATTGCTTGATAGAAGGGAGGATTCAGAAGGGAATCTAGTCCATCACATAAGAGTGAGGAAGTCTCTCTGAGTGCTCACAGGGGGAAGGGAGCAAGAGGGGTAGGAGGACTTTGGACGCTTCTCTCCAGTTCACACGTATTTCCTGCATTTCCCTAAACAAGGGCTATAATTAGGGGCAACAATCCTTCCTGGATAGGCTTCAAGGGTATTGGTTAGAAATCTAGGTACAAAAGATTCATCAGGTTCTCGAGGGGTCCATAACTCCCTAGTGGTTGAGAACCAGTGGCCTACTCGTATCATGGGAAGGCTGTGTTCACCATGTGACTCCTGTGGCTGGAGCTCAAATAGGTATGTAGTATCTGATTCCCTACTTTTCAGGGCTTAATGCATAGTCATCACCCAATAAATGTTGCAGGAGTAAATTAGTTGAATGGATTTCTCATGTGATTTGTGCCAAAACCCTTGGAGAGAATAGAGTTAGCAGTATTAGCGCTGTAAGAGAAAGCGGCCTAATGTATCAAGTCATACTGCCAGTATACAGATACTGTATTTTAATACCCAAAGACACACATTGAGTGAATCCAGAGTCTCTGATTTAGGGACTCAGGGATTTCATAAATCATACGCAATATTCCACAAGCATCCTGGTAAGTTATTCTATAACTATATATTACCAAGCCTAATATCTCTTAAGAACTGTTTCTAAAAGGGCCTGCTGTGGCGCAGTTCACATCACGAGTTGAGAAAATCCCAGACTTCTTCCTCTTGGATTCCCTGCCCCTTCATCCCCTATCATACACAGCCTTTATACACAATGTGCCCTTGATGTCCACAACTCCCAGGTCCCCTCTTAGCTTGCTATTCTACATTGACATGGCTCAGGTCATTGTCCTTTTTGACCTCACCTTCCACCCCTCTCCAACTCTGAAAGTTTCTGCTGGGCCCAGTTGGAACTCTCTTTTAGCCATAAGCTCCCTTTTCACCTCCTTGCTGTGACTGAAACTTGGGTCTCCCCTGTGCCTGGGGTCTCTTACTCTTCCAACGGGTGGCTGCTTTCTCTCCTACTCTTCTCATTTGCTGCCTCTTGATTGTTGCCGTTCCCTTCTCTAAAACAGCCCCGACTCTTGACTCTCGTGGTACCAGACTATCATTTCAGGCTCCCCTTGCTGCAGTCATCTATCAACAGGTCATTCATCCACATATGAAAGATTTCAGCTCCTGCCTCATTGCATATAAAATCACCCCCATCATACTTCTTCCTGATTCCACTGTCCATGTAGTTGATCTTCCTGTGTCCTGACCTCACAGTTCTTTGACCTTTCTGCTCATGGTTTTGTCAACCACTCTGCCACAACCAGGCACTCCCATTGTCATCCCTAGGACCATTCCATTACCAGTGACTGGAACCTCCACCATCTGTTTTAAGCATCTCTTCCTAAGCTAGTTGGCTATTTAGTACCAAGATTCCAACAGTGCCTTGATTGAACCTTCCCTCATGCTCAGCGCCATCAGATGACTTTGCTTCCTATTTCCCTGAGAAAATAGAAGCAATCAGCAGAGGCCTTCCAAACACCTCTCCACCTCCATCCACTTTCCAGTGCCAGTGCCTTCCTGCCTTCCAGTGCCTGTATATGACCTGGCTGGGTTGGCACCAGAGCCTGTCCCCTCTCCACTACTCAAGGACATTGCTCCAGCAAGTTCCCCTATCTTGCATCATCTGCTTTTCTCTGTTTACTGGATTATTCCCATCAACATGCAAACATGCTTAAAAAAAAAAAAAAAAAAAAAAACTCTTGATACCACGTGCCCTTCTAGCTCCTGCATCATTTCTCTGCTTTGTTTTAGAAAGCAAAACTTCTCAAGAGTTGTCTGTTCTTGCTGTCTCCACTTCCTTTCCATTTTTACTTGAACCTGCTTCAAACCTACCTCCTGGCTACCAGATGACTTCCACATTGCTAAATCCACTCAATTGTTTTTGCTTCTTGTCAGCAGCATTTCATTTATTTTTGGTGAGGAAGGTTGGCCTTGAGCTAACATCTATGCCCATCTTCCTCTATTTTTTTGTATGTGGGACACTGCCACAGCATGGCTTGGTGAGTAGGTCTGCACCTGGAATCTGAATCTGAGAACCCAGACCACTGAAGTAGAGCGTGATGAACTTCACTATTGCGACTGGGATGGCCCCAGAAGCATTTTAGATAACAGATCATTTCCTCCATGAAACATGTTCTTCACCTGGCTTTCAGGACTTGCCTCCTGCTTCTGGCCTTCCTTTCAGGCCCCCTTTGGTGTTTCCTCCCACCTGCATTACCTCTTACAGTCAGGCGGCCCATTTCCTATCTGCTCACACTCTCGATCTCATCCAGTCTCAAGCCTTTAAACATCACTAATATGCTGATAACTTTCCTTTTAAGGCTAGTTTGATGAGTTTTGAAAAAAAGGTCTACATCCTTTTAACCAGCACTACAATCAAAATAGAATATTTTCACTTCTTCAAAAAGTTCCTTCATGTCTATTTGCAGTTAATTCCACCTGCCTGTCTGCTTTGTCACTACGTATTAGAATTTTTTCAAGTTTTATACAGACTCATACAGATTCTCTTCCTCCACTATCTTTTGTATCCCAATTCTTACGCTTAACATAATGTTTTTTGAGGCTCATCTGTGTTGCAGCATGATCAGTAGATTACTCCTTTTTCCGCTGAGTAGTGCTCCATGATGTGGATGTGCTCTGTTAGTCATCCTGTTCACCTCTTGATGGACATTGTTTCCAGTTCTTGGCTGCTGTAAACATAGCTACCATGGACATTCTTCTACAAGGCTTGTTGTGTATACAAGTTTCCCGTTATCTTGGATAAAAACCTGGGGGTAGAAGAACTGGGTTGTATGGTAAGTGTAGTTTAACTTCCTAAGACTGTCTATGGGCCTTTTAATCTGACATTTTTAATCTTTTACATCCCAGGAAATTTCTGTTGTTTTTTAATATTTCATCCTTTCCATTTAAAAAAGTTTCTGTTTTTAGGCCACTGTTATTCAGATGTTAGCATGTCTGTCATTTGTATTTCTTAACTTTTATGTTTCTAATTCCTTTTCCTTTCTTATTTTTGTCTGATCATTTCCTCAGCTGCTCTTCCAGTTTGCTAACTTCTCAGCTGTCCATTTTTCTACTTATTTCCTCTGTTGTGTCTTCATTTCAACAATTGTTTTACATACTGAATATTTCCACTTGGTTCTTTTATTCATTATTCTCGTTTCCTATTGCTAATACCATGCCCTGTCTCTTTAAATGTATTTAATAGACTATTTAAAAATTTTGGCCCATCTGTTCTAATATATCTCCTTCTAATGGAATCTGTAATCCAATGTGTTGTTTTTTTCCTTCTGAAAGAGTTATGCTAAGAAAATTGCTTCTTACCTTGGCCAGAGACTGCATTTCCCTTGGGGTCATGGGCTGCTCCATCAGTTGTTATGCATACATGTGACAGGATCAGTTCCTGGTCCCTATAAACCCCATTAGTTCAGGGATGGGGGAATGGATCCTGGGATGGGGAGGTTGAAGCATCAGAAAGCCAGTCAATGACTCTTCATCCCACAAGATAACTCCTTGGAATATTATTCATCAGCCCGGGGCTTTGAGGAGGCAGGGTGGAGAAACATATGCCTGAGATAAGAGGGTCTCCGCCTGTTTCCCTGCTACGTCTAAGCACAGGCTACTGCCCTGCTTGACTGCACTCCCCAGGAAGCCTGACCAGAGGTTGGGTTACTGCAGCTGTGGGGAGAGACTGTCTGTTGTTCCAAGACAAAGGCAAGGGAGAAGCAACAGCAAACTCCAGAAGTTCCTTTTCTATTTTATTCTTACAGCTGAGCTGTGCTGCCTCCTGTCCCAGCCACCCAGCCCAGCACACTAGTTCAAATCAAGTATCAACCCAGGTCTTTCCAACAGTTCTGGTATTCCCTGATGTGGGTTTATCTCAAGTACGACCTGTGGTTGAGCTGGCTTGTAGGAACCAGAGTTGGAATCTCAGTTGTGAATCTTGAGTGGATTGTCTCAACATGAAGTCTGTGGAAAGGTCTTGAGACCACATCTCTTATCCTGTCAACATCTCCACAGGGGCAGCACACAACACAGGCAGCTCCAAGGCCAAGAGGCCCTATTTAAAATGGTGGACCTCCCATCCTTGGTTCCCTTACCCATACTACTCCTGTAGTTTACACATTCATAACACACATCAGCTTCAAGCACACTGTACAGTCAACTTACTATTTCCTTTTATTGCCTGTCTTACTCTTAACTAGACACAAGCTCCACGAGGGGAGGGTTTTCATTGTTTAGTGCAGTACCCAGGACCTGGAAGAGTGCCTGACACACAGCAGGTTCTCAACAACTATCTGTTGGATAAATGGCCAAAACAGCATTAGGGTTATTCCCAAAGCACCAAACTCAGACTCTAAACACCCTCCCATGTTATGATGACAATGGAAGAGTTCTAATAGACTCCAGGGAGGACAACCCAGACCAAAGGGAAGATCTTGGGGGTGGATCTGTGCAGAGCATATAGACGGGACAATGGGTGAGATTGATCTGGGGTTTGGATGATTGGAAAGACAAGCCTCCATGCTTAAGAACTTCCTGGGTGCTGTGCTTGCTCCATTTTACTTACTGGAGGTTCCTGTCCAGTGAAAAAACTGGCTGGACTAGGAGGCCGTGAACTCATTCTTTTGGAGCTTAGAGTAAACTGGGTGGGGACTGCCAAATGGCCACTTAGTGCCTCAGTGGATCTTCCAGTGCCTCACCACTGCCAGGGGGTGTAAACACCCCAAATAGAGGGTAGAGAGATCTTCCACAATTGACATTTTATGTAAATGCAGGCAAGTCTTTTAAGGTCATGATATAAACAGCCCAGTTACTCACAATCATCCTAACTCTAGAGATCCTCATTTCCAGTACACTTATGGGACTAAGCTCCTTCAGACATAAGTTGCGTATGTACTAGCTATTACAGAGCATAACCCACTTCACCATTAGAAACAGTGAAAGGGATATGGGGCGGGGGGAAGGGTAGTGATTGCCACGCTCTTTCAGAAATCAGCTCTGAGGACAGTGATGACCCATAGTTGATGCCACTGGGCACTGACTGTACTTCACGGCTGCAACTTGGGGAAAGTTACAAATGCAGAACAGAAACAGGTGAATCTGAAGTGTGGATGACTACATTTGTGTCACCATGACAGGGAAAGAGTGCACTGGAAAACAGCGCATGTGCTTGTTTGTTCGTTTGTGCATTTAGCAAACCCTCCTGGAGGCCTGATGTATGTGGAGCCCTGGGCTGGGCTCTGTGATGCCCTCAAGGAGCCACAGTCCCACAGGTGAGGTATTGGGTACATCACTGAGGACAGGGCAGATGTCGGGGCCAGAACAGGGCATGAACAGGTGTGGTAGGAACGCCAATGAAGGCAGCAGACAGACCGGGGATAAGGGAGGGCCTTCTGGGGAGATAAAACCACTCCTATTTCTGTCCATGGCCAGAAAATGGCAATGAAACCAACAGCCATTTCCTTTGCTCTGGGATTTTTCTTTGAGAGAGGAAAAGAAAACACACGCCTTTCAGTTCAGAACAGGAGACTCAAGGTTTTGTTCAACAAAAAGTGAAAAGCACACATCTACATTTTGGACACTCTGCTATCAAAGCAGCAAAGGGTGGGGTGGCCCCAAGCAGGAGAACAAAGAGAAAGTTGGGGAGACAGACTGGGAGCAAGAGAGAGACAGAAGAGGTAACGTGGGGCAGGGAGAGGGAGGTCATGCAGCAAGCTGTCCCTGGCTTGAGAACCCACGCAGCCAGCTTTGGTTCCAGCCTGTCACGGAGACTCCTCCTTCATCAGCCCCACAGTCAGCCCACAAGATGCGGTCTTGCTTCCTCACAGCTCTCCCTCCCTCCTCCGGCTACTCTACAGGCCACTGCCTTCCCTCCACCCCATTCTATGTGAGCAGGAACCACTAGGAGGGTGGCTGCTCCTTCTCAGTATGGCATAGACAGGGTTCATCCTTTTGTTCATCCCTTCAACAAATGTTTACAGAATGCCTCCTATGTGCCAGGCATTGTGTGAGGCCCTGCGACACAGCAGTAACAAAATATCACCTTTGCTTTCATGCAGCCGAGTTTGGTGAGGGTAGTCAAACAAACAAACAAAACATATATATATATTTAAAGTGATAAGTACTCTGAAGAGAAATGAAATAGAATATTAAGGAAAGAGATGGAGCCATGAGAATGGAAAAAAGGAAGTAAAATACACAAAGATGAGATTCCACAGAAAAACTGTTCCTTAAAGAGACAGGCATTAGCAGAACATGCAAAGTGCAGGTTAGCAGTGAGAATGCAAGACCAGGAGTGCTATCGTCGATAGCGAATGGGGCATTGACTTAAGAGAGGAGCCTCGTGTCTCTGAGGCTGAAGGCGTGTGTGAAAGAGATGATGGTGGTGAAACAGAAAGAACTGAAAGCCTCTGAGGTGGCCCCACAAAAGGGGCTGGCCGCATCCTCAGAATGGGGGGCTCTGAAGAGAATGTCCAGACCTGAATGTCTGAAGACCCTGCCTCAGAAGCAACATTTGAAGAGATAATGGCTGGAAATTTCTCCAGAGGAAAGACATCAAATCACCTATAGAAACAAATCAAAGAAACTCCTCCCCCCCGCCAGTAGATCATAGACAAGCTGCTAAAAACCAATGCGATCACCTTGAAAAGAGCCAAAGAAAAAAGACCCATGAACTTCAAAGAAACAGCTATATGAATGCTAACAATGGAAGCCAGTGGCAATGGATGATAGAGCTCTGGTGCTGAAAGAAAATAAATGCGTCAACATCAGTAATCATTAGGGAGATACAAATCAAAACTACAATGAGATATCACCTCACACCTGTCAGAATGGCTATAATTAACAAGACAAAAAAACAACAAAATCATCCCACTTGCAACCACATGGATGGACCTTGAGGGTATTATGTTCAGCGAAATAAGCCAGACAAAGAAAGACAAGACAAAGACAAACACGGTATGATTTAACTCATATGTGGAAGATAAACACATGGATAAGGAGAACAGATTAGTGGTTACCAGAGGGGAAGGGGGGGAGCAAAAGGGGTAAAGGGGCACATATATATGGTGATGCAAAAAACTAGAATATTAGGGGTGAGCAAGATGCAGTCTATACAGAAACTGATATATAATAATGTACACCTGAAATTTCACAATGTTATAAACCAATATGACCTCAATAATTTAAATAAATGAATGCCAACTTCATAATTTTTACCCATCAAAACTATCCTTCAAAAGTGAAGATGAAAGACATTCAGATGCATCAAAGTGACGGAATTTTTACCAGTGGACCAGCACTAAAATAAATACTTTAGGCAAAGGACAATCGTTCAAGACAGAAACATGAAAACTCAGGGGCATGAAGAGGAAAAACTGATGATCTTATAATATTTGCTGGGGCTGACGCTTCCCCTTCTTGTCACGTGGGTGTCAACTCCCAGGTTATATCCGAGACATTCCCTGACCTCCCAGCCAACACAGGCTTCTCACTTTCAGTCTCATCACCCTGTTTTTTTCCTTTGTAGCAGATGTCACTATGTAACATCGCTTTGTTCATTTTTTCCTTCTTTATTGTCCACTCCTTCTCCCACCACCACACACTGGGCTGTGAGCTGTGGGGGGTTGGGACCTCACTGGTCCTGTTCATGCTGGGTCCCTAGTGCCCAGCACAGCACCTGTAGCACAGTGAGTGTTTGGAACATACCAGTGTGTGTGTGTGTGTGGCAGGGGTTGGGGGGAGGTATTTGGCTGTGCTTCCCGGCAGCCTGACCTCATCAGGTGGGGAAACCATGGGTTTCTCCTGGGTCTCCTGACCATGGAGAAGACACTGTAGGGTTGACTGTGAGGTGGTGGCCACAGGGAGAAGTGCTTTGCAGTGGTAAGCAGATGGCCAAAGACCCCACTATGTGGGAAGACTAGTCAGGGTGCTCAACCATAGAATGGGGGGGGGAGGGGCCAGGATCAAGGAGTCAGTTAATTCAGAGAAGCAACGAATGAGCCTTACCTTGTGGACAGATGAAAGAAGTAGAAGGGGAATGTGGGCAGAGTTTGAGTTACACAGGTCAGGGTTCATCCCAGCCTCCTCTGCAGATGACACTCTGTCTACCCTTGCAACGGGCCTGCCTTGTGGTGTCACAGAGACAAAATCCCTTTACAGATGGAGTAAGCAGAATTTAATGGGGAGCACCTGTGCTCAAGGTGGGTCCTCTTGGTGGGAAGAACTGGAGAGGAATCTAGAGAGGTATTTGTGCCCCGAGGGAGGATCCCTAGGTAGAGAATTGGGGTCCTGAATCACAGGAAACCTGCTCAGATTTTCCAGTGAGAAATCACCAAGTTTGGTCATGCTTCCCAAACTCCTGATCCTAAAAGTCACTAAGGGGCTTCTTAAAAATACAGACCGCTCTGGGCCAGTCCCGTGGCTGAGTGGTGAAGTTCACGAGCTCTGCTTCGGTGGCCCAGGGTTTCACCAGTTTGGATCCTGGGCGTGGACCTAGCACCACTCATCAGGCCATGCTGAGGTGGCATCCCATATAGCACAACGAGAGGCACTCAACTAGAATATACAACAATGTACTGGGGGGCTTTTGGGAGAAGAAGAAGAAAAAAAAGATTGGCAACAGATGTTAGCCCAGGTGCCCAGCTTAAAAAAAAAACACAGACCCCTGGCCCCAACCCAGATCCACTAGACCCAGAAATCTGTATTTTCAACAAATGCTCTGGAGCTTCTTGTCATCCTGGGAGCAGACGTCCTGTGGGGTCTGACACAGTTTACACCACAAAGGAAAGAAGCCAGCTGGGCTGGGGCCCAAGCAAGGCTGCCGGGGCCAAGCCCCATGCCATGATGATACAAGGAGAAGAAGGTGGTAGTGGAGGCTTCATGTGGTCTCGAGAGGCACTCCCAAGATCCTCCTCCAGGGGCTTTGGATGTGAGAGGTGACAGTGTTGAACTTTACCTCTCAGCTCCTGGAAAACAGCAACAGTTAAATCTGTCCAACCTTTTGTGCTCTGGGAAATGGCTTACTGCAAAGGACCACTCTTCCCGACAGGACAGGTAAGACTCTCGATGACCCCCTTTTTTACGTAGGATAAGGCCAGATACAGACTGTCCACATTCCGTTGTCTCATAAATGATTTCCTAAACTGTTTGTCCACACTGATCAATCAGAACAGAAGGCTGTTGACTTCACTAAACTTTAGTTAAGCTTCTTCCCTCCCCCAAAACCCCTGACCTCTGACTCACTCCTTAGGTTAAACAAGTATTAACGGCCCCTTTCAAGAGATCTCCTGCCCCTCTGCCCCGCTCCACACCTGGTTCTTTCCAGCCTTATTTACTCCCCTCTGTGACCTGTGAGATGCCTGCAGATCCTACTGTCAGAGTGTTCTTCTATTGCAACAGACCCTCTCCTTACTGCAAAAGTCTTCCCTTACGTAAGACTGACTTTTGTGGTTTTTTGGTAGATGTTGGCCCCAGGTCCTGGTTCTGGGTCTGGTCAGAACACAGCAGGACCCTGACTTCTCATAAGGTCTGCGGAACTGCCCGCAACCATGCACGAAGGCCGTGTTTCTGTATTGGGATGATACTCTCGGGGCACTGGGAACCACCCAGCAGCTTTAACCAGGAAGGACAGAAAATGCTTTTTTAAAAACAAACAAAACGTAAAAAGGTCCCTCTGGCTGCTGCGTGACTAACGGCGGCAGCCGTCTGAGCAGAAGCACAGAGGCTGCGGAGAGAAGTGAGCACACACATCAACCCACAGATTCCGAGCCCCGCGAACTGCAGGCCGGGTTAACAGAATGGGAGCCAAGTCCCGGCGAAGTACTGCGGTCACAAGAAATCGAAGAGCGGCAGAAGGTGGTGGTCATGGCGGAGGCTCGGCTCGGACTCACATTCCCGCCAAGAACAAGGAAAACGCCTAACCTCGAGCGAAAAGGTTAAGGCACCTCGAGAAGCACCCAGCGGGCACGGCATGCGGCGCCGTCCCCTCCCCCGGGGCCTCGCAGCCCGACCTGACCTGCCCCGCTGCGCGCGCGCCCTCCCGCCCGCCGGCCCGGCCCCGCCTCCCCTGCAAGCCCTGCTCCGGCCCCTAGCCGCTCGGGCACCGTCCAGCCTTTCCTGCCGCAGGGGCGTCTCTCCCGCCGGTCGCGCCGCGCTGCACTTTCCTGCCCTCGCGGCGCTGCGGCGAGGCGCACTCAGAGCCCACCAGCCTGGGTTTGGGCCGGCGCCGCGGGACTCGGGAGGCCTCGCTCCCGACCCCGCCCTGCTCGGAAGGGCTGCCAGGCCGACCGGGGCTTGCGGCGCTGCCTGCGGCGCGGCGGCCGGTTTAGGGGTGTAGCGGACGGCTTGGAGATTTCGGTTACCGAGGAGACGCGGCTGGGCTGCGCGGCCTTCTGGGACTTGTAGTCCACCGGCCCCCGTCCTATTCGCGTCCGGAAGCGGGGCGGGCTGGGTGGGGTCTGGTGCTAGGACTGCAAACCCCAGAAGGCAGCGCGGCGTGCGCCCGACCAGTGGAAACGCGCCATGGGTGGCCCGAGCAGTCGGGAACACGTTGGAGACTGCGATGCCTTCTGGGCATTGTAGTTCATTAGCCCCGTCCTGGCGTCGTCCGGCAGCGGAGCACCAGGGAGGCTCGGACTACAACATCCAGAAGGCATCGCGGTGTGCCTCCGACCAATGGGCCCGTGGGCGGCCCGGGTTGGCAGGCCGGTTCCCTGCTCTTTCGCCGCCTCACGATTGTCCCCGGCACCGCTTGAGGTTCGTTACCGGAGGGGACTGTTCATCCCGCGGTGTCAATAAAGGCAGCTGGCTCCTGGGCAGCGGTCGTAACTCAGATCCGGGCCTTCCACCTGGCCATGAGGGCGTTGCACGTGGGTCGCTGCACCCGGGATAGCCCAGGCGGTGGTTTGCAAATATTTAAACAAGTCTGCTATATGCCAGCCGTAGACGGGATATATAACGGAGGAATACCATTTTACAAACTCACAAGAATTTCAACGTTGTGGGAAAAAACAAAATTAATCAAAACCTATCGCGATATTTACAAACATTACCAAGCAACAAAAATGAAAATGTGAATGATTAAGAGACACAATCCTAGTTGTTCCTTCATGAGTAGAACCAGTAAGATGGAAATGTGAGTTTTCCGTAAATTAATCCATACACTTAAGAACCTCGAGACTCAATGGCTCTTTTCACTTTTTAAAAATAACAGCTTTTAAAAAGAAATGAGCCGTCAAGCCATGAAAAGACATGCAGGAACCTTATGAAACTGGCAAATAGCCATTGATGATTAAGTAGCTAGTAACTAAACTACTTTTTTCATTTTGCAATTATTGATTATAGTTACGTTGCTCCCCCCCCCCCCCGCCCCCATTGTTAACTGTGGGGGCTTAGGCAATATGCTGATTCCCACTAGCTTCCTACAGATAACATCTGCCTGGCGCCTGGGTCACCTTGGTAATGGGTATTTGAGCTGTTTTTAGGAATTAAAACCCCTTGTCCACTTCAGGCGGGTTAAGACCACTAATCCATCAACTGGACCAGTGCAGATGTCCAATTAGGGATCTTTTGATGTCAAGAGGCTAAATCTCCTCCCTCAGATCATGCTAACGCCGCCATTTTGTGAACATGGGTCCTGTGAAGAGGCATGAAGTCTGACTGTGCTTGCGCAGATTGTCAATTACCTCACCTCTCCTCACCTCCAATCATCTATCCCCACATTTCAGACCACCTTGCCCCTATCCCATAAATATCCCTGAGTCCCTGAAGCAGATTTGAGACTCATTCTCCCCTTTCCTCTCTTGGGTGCCTTATGATTAAATCCTCTCTCTGTTGGAATCTTGTCATCTTGGTGTTTAGCTTTCTGGGCAACAGGCAAAAACGAACCTGGTTCTTTAACAGTTATATACATATTGCTAAGTGAAAGCAGATCAGCTGAAAAGGCTACACACTGTATGAGTCCAACTATATGACATTTTGGAAAAGGCAAAACTTTTTATAGTAGGGACTATAAAAGTCCATGGTTGCCAGAGGCTGAGGGGAGGGAGGGATGACTAGATGGAGCATACAGGATTTTTAGAGCGGTGCAACTGTGCTATATGATACTATAAAGTTGGATACATGTCGTGATAACATTTGTCAAAACCCATAGAATCTATAACACCCATAATCAACCCTAATATAAACTATGGCCTTTGAGTATGACGTGTCAATGTAGATGCATCGACTCTAACAGGTATACCTCTCTGGTGTGGAATGTTGATAATGGAGGAGACTGTGGGCAGGTGGAAGGTATATGGGAACTCTTTGCTGTGAACCAAAAGCTGCTCCAAAAAAATAGTCTACATAAAAAACAACACCTTTGTTGAGATATTCACACATCATAACATTAACCTTTTTAAAGTGATTTTGCATATATTGACAAAGTAGTGCATTGATCACCACTAAGTCCAGAACATTTCATCATTCCAAAAAGAAACCCCATTAGCAGTTTCTCTACTCCCTATTCCTTCCTCCCTCCAGCCCTTGGCAACCAGTAATGTAAATTCTGTCTCTATGGATTTGCCTATTTTGGACATTTCATATAAATGGAATGCTATAATATGTGGCCTTTTGCTTCTGGCTTCTTTCATTTAGCATAATGTTTTCATGGTTCATCAGTGTTGTAGCCTGTGTCATTACTTCGCCCCTTTTTATGCATGAATAATATTCCATCATATGGATAGACCACCTTTCATTTATCCATTTGTCAGCTGATGGACATTTGAGTTCCTTCCACTTTTTGGTTATCATAAATAATGTTATGAACACTCTTCTGTGTTCTTTTAGGTGATGGTCAGTCAGGTGTGGCCACAAGAGTGGACACAGAGAGGCCTAGGAAGACAAAGTTTGTTTGAGACAGAGTCACTGCACACCAGAGGCTCCACAAAGGAGGAGTGCCAAGGGCGTGGGCTCATCCAAGCAGGTGGGAGGACCCCTGGGTGAGTGCTTTTATTGGGGATCAGGGTGGAGTACACAGGAGTAGGCGTGAGGGGATATCACTGGTGCATTTGAATGTCACTAGGTCATGTTTGGGGGATGGCAAAAGGGAAGCCCCTTGTGTCGGGGACAGACTTATCACTCAGGTCACCTGGGTGGGGTGCTCACAGCCTGTTTGTGGGGATGTTGAGGCAGCAGGAAAATATGAAGTTTCAAAATTTATAATACAACTGACCCTGTAGTGACTCAACATCATTAACAATACTAATTGGGATGGATGATGTTTACCACCTGGATTGCGACCGAGATGACTTGACTTAGCCACTCAAGGCAAACTTTGATAAAGCTGACAATGAGGAAGAGTCCTTTGAGTGTATGAAGAGGGTTTGGAACCCAGTTCGCAAGCAGGCACCCCGCTTTGTGGGGGAAAGCCAAGAGAACAGGTCAGGCACCTCTGGATTTAAGGGAATCTGGTGGAAGGTTTTGGTTATGCTATGAAAGATTTTTACCTCTTGACCTAATCATCGTAGTCTGGCCTGTAGCTGTCCAGAAGTATTAATGTATGTACAGCAAGAAGTGCCCTGAATGGCATAGATGCCTCCTTTCCTGGCTAGTAAATAGTCAAAACCCCTCTGTTATCCATGACCATTTGGGCTTAGAGACCCGTGGGCATGTTGCATAAGGGAGAACATTTTGTAACCACTGTTTCACTCGGGAAATGTTTGGGGGAGTCAGCAAGGAAAAATATACGAGGTGCTGTGCCCATGAGTTGGGGTCAAAGATGCTGTTATTCAGAGCATAATACACCCATGGGGATGTTTTCCTAAAGAGGGTGAAGGCCCCAGTGTAGGGAACTGGTCATGTGTAGTTGGCTCCTGGGCACAAACAATAAGCATGAAGGGGTGACTTGATTATAATGGGCAGTCGTCCCGGCTGAGTACCGTCAGGAATGAAAGCACTCGGTGTGTTTAAGCGAATGGAGGCTTTGGGAGTTTTCATTGGAAGCCATGATAGAACTTGGCAGAGCACAGTATCAGCAGAGAGGATGTGGAGGTGGGATCCCAGGTCTAGAGGCACTTGGTGGCAGGCCCAGCAGTTGTGAAGGGCTGGGGCCATGGCCGAAACTTCGGCAGCCTGTACATATGTGTTGGACGTCTTGGTCTGTTGCCAGGGTGGCATGGCGGTGGTTGTAATACAGGTGAGAGGAAGACATAAAGTGGAGGTGTTTTTGGGAGTGGTGTGCGTGAGTATCTGTTCCTGGGCACCAGCCTCAGGAGTGCTAGGATGTGTGGGTGGCCCTACTGTGGCTGGTGATGCAGGGGAATAAATCATGGGAAATCTTTAGAAAGGCACATAAGAATGGCAAATCTGGGGGTTAAAGGCTAGACATGGCACAGAAGACTTTTGTTTTGAGGAGGGACTCCCTGCTGGGTGGCATTTAAGATGCAATGCTTTGCATCCCACAGAGGGTTAATGTGCCCTATGGCTGCTCTGCACTCACGGGGTTATGAACTCCCAATTTCACAGGCAGTTTCCAGCCGAGCAGGACCCAGGGGTAAACAATAAACAATCTAAGGGCAATAGTACTCATACATGGTCATACATGAATAAAATGTCCAAACTCATTGGGATCAGCCAGGGGTGGCAGAGGAATTAACACTGAGCACCGAGGAGGGGTAGTTCTTTAAAAGGTAAGCGTCCAAACCCGAGTCCACATGTGGAGAAGAGGCAGTTGTCTGAGGCAAAGTCACCTCCATCAGTGATGTCTTGGTCTGGGACAATGTCCTTTGAGGTGAAGTCATCTCTAACGGTAAGGTGGTGCGATGTCTTTTGATGTGAAATTGCCTCTGTCAGCAGAGTAATGGCTTGGGTGATGTCATCTGAGGAGATGTCACTTCTATTGATGAGTTCTTGGGCTGAGTCACTGTATTCTGAATCCAAATCACCTCCACTGGTGAGATATTGGGCTGCATTGATGTCTTCTGAGGTGAAGACAACTCTATCAGCGAGCTCCTGGACTGGCGTGATGTCTCCTGAGGCAAAGTCACCTCTATTGGCAACACAGTAGGCTGGGACAAAGTAGTAAGAGGTGAAGTTATCTTTATGAGCAATGTTTTTGGCTGGGGCAATGTCCCCTGGGGTGGAGTCGCCTCCAAAGATGAGGTTTTGGGATTTGAGGATGTCTTCTGAGGTGAAGTCACCTTCACCGCAGCAAGGTCTTTGGCTGTGGCAATGTATTTGAGGTGACATTCCCTCCATCTATAAGTTCTAGCCCTACACTAATCTCCTTAGACTGCTTTTTAGGTGAATTCACAGCCATTGGCAAAGTCTTGGATGGGGGCGATGTCTTCTGAGGCAAAGTCATCTCCATCACGGAGGTCTTGGGCTGAGGCATTGCCATCTCAAGAGAAGGCCGACCTTATCATTCTGGGTCAACTGGTCACCTGGGCAAGATGCTCACAGCCTGTTTGTTGGCATATTGAAGCAGCAGGAAAATATGAAGTTTTAAAATTTACAATGTAAACATTTGTGTACACATTTTTGTGTGAACATATGTTTTCTTTTTTTTTTCTTCTGCTTTTTCTCCCAAAATCTCCCCAGTACATAGTTGTATATTGTAGTTGTGGGTCCTTCTAGTTGTGGCATGTGGGATACCACCTCAGCATGGCCTGATGAGCGGTATCATGTCTGCGCCTAGGATCCGAACCGGTGAAACTCTGGGCCACCAAAGCAGAGCACGCGAACTTAACCACTTGGCCACAGGGCGGGCCCCTAAACATATGTTTTCGATTCTCTTGGATATACACCCAGCAGTGGAATTGCTGGGTCATATGGTAACTCTGTTTAACTTTTGGAGGAACTGCCAAACCATTTACCAAAGTCACTTCACCACTTTACATTCCCATTAGCAATGTATCAGCATTCCAACTTCTCCATATCCTTGCCAACATGTGCTATTATCTGTCTTTTGATTATAGCCATCCTAGTGGATGTGAAGTGGTATCTCATTATGGTTTTGATTAACCTTTCCCTGATGGTAAATGATGTTGAGCATCTTTCATGTGCTTATTGGCCAACTTTATATCTTTAAAGATGTATTCAAATCCCTTTCCCATTTTCTGCGTTGTTTGTACAACGCAAATACAATACAAGACCCTTACGTGTAAGGGTATAAGACCTTCACTTTTTTCTTGAGGTATAACTTGCATAAAGTAGGGTGTATCAGTCTCGTGAATTTTTTATGCATCCATCACCCAGATCAATATATAGCACATTTCTATCACCCAGAAGGCTCACTTTTGCCCCCTCCTAGTCAAAACCCTGCCGGCAGCCAATTTTCTGACTCTTATCATCATAAGGTCATTTTGCTGTTCTAGAACTTCAAATACATGAAGTCATACAGCATATATCCTTCTGTATCTAGCCTCTTTTGCTAAACATTATATCTTTGTGATTCATCTGTGTTGTTGTGTGTAGCAGTAGTTTTTTTATTATTGCTGCATAATATTCCATTGTTTGAATGGAACACAATTTCTTTTCCATTCTACTGTTGGTATATTTGGGAGTTGCTGCTAGTTTAGGGTTATTTTGCCTTGTGCTAATGTAAACATTCTTGCACATGTCTTTCGGGGGTCATATGCACTCATTTCTGTTCATTATATTCCCAGGAGGGGAATTTCTGGGTCATGGGTCTATGAACATTACCTTTAAACAGTTTTCTGATGTGGTTTTTACCAATGTATACTTCCACAGTAATGTCACAGGATTCCAGTTGCTCTGCGTTCTTGTCAACACTTGGTACTGTCAGTCCTTTCATTTTTTTGCCTTTCTGGTGGAGGTGTAGTGTTTTCTATTTATGGGTTTGGTTTTAATTAAAAATAAATTCCCTTGTATTTGTCGTAATCAAATTCCATATTCATTTTAGAAAAACTGAAAAATACAGATAACCAAATAAATAAAGGAACCCTCGTAATCCTACCATTGAGAATTACTAAAGCTACGGCAAGGCATTTTCTCTATTTATTATACATATGTAGTATGTCCACAGAGATGACATATTTAGTAACACTTTATATCCAAATTAGATAAGAAGTACTTTGTAACTTAATATTACAACATTAATATATATCTTCATGTCAAATATTTAGCTACAAAAATTTATCATTGTAAAAGTTAAGTGAAATTCTATTTTATAGATTTACAACAATTTATGCAAACCTTGTTTTTCACATTTTAGTTTCTTTCCAGATTTTTGTCATTATAACAGTTTTTGTTTGTTTGTTTTTGAGGAAGATTAGCCCTGAGCTAACTGCTGCCAATACTCCTCTTTTTTCTGAGGAAGACTGGCCCTGAGCTAACATCTGTGCCCATCTTCCTCTGCTTTATATGTGGGACGCCTATGACAGCATGGCTTGCCAAGCAGTGCCATGTCCACACCTGGGATCCGAACCAGTGAACCCCAGGCCGCCAAAGCAGAATGTGCGAACTTAACCGCTGCGCCACAGGGCCAGCCCATATTATAACAGTTTTTGAATGGCCACACCTTTAAATAAATCTTTGTGCACATCTTTAACTATTTCCTTAGAAAAAATTCCTAAAAGTGAAATTGTCAGTGTTCACATATCTTTAAAGCTTTGAATAGAGATCGCTCCCCTAAAGGTTGTGAAAATCTCGCATTTGTAAAGTTGTAAAATCATGCCAGTTTTCCTTCCTTAACAAACCCAAAGAGAGAACACTGTTCTATTTATAAGGTTTTTAATTGCAGGTTCAATTTTCTTTACTAGAACTGGGACTATTCAGATGCTGTCTATCTTCTTGTGTCAGTTCCGTGAGTAGTGTTCTTCATGAAATCTGTCTCATCTAAATTGCCAAATGCATTTTTGGAGCCAGCCCGCCTGTGTTAGACCTTAGTCAGGGTACTTAAATCATCTTTGACCTTTGCTCATCTCTAAAAAGGAAAAAAAGATATTATTTACCTCTTAGTTTGTAAGTTATATGCATTAATGCTTTAAAAACATATAGAGTCTGCCACAGAGTAGACACTCAATAAATTTTGTTGACTCTATCATTATCCTCCTCCTCTTCCACGTTAAGGTCTTTCCAGTTCTTTCAAGCTCATGTAAATGCTTTGCCATCTCATTCCTCAGTGTCCTAGTCTCCTTGGATCACTCCTGTCTGAGAAATTTTTCAGCACTGTTTGGCATAATGTTTAGCATTTGATTATATACAGTTCTCTGTTAATTTTTTATTTGTACAACCAATGTCTCACACACAAGACTCAAAATTTCCAGTGGTTGATTGTCTCTCATGTTCTTTTTCCATCAGAGTAAAGGTCAAAATTAGGAACACAATACCTGCTCAGAAATGACTTTGCTTGAATCGGTCAGAACCCGATCACTACCATCACCAGCCTGCACACACCTCTCTGTCCCTCAGCCTGCATCCAAACAAAGGACTCTCCTCATGGCCATTTGGTGGGATGTTTTTACCACTTCATGAGGGGATTACATTCAAGCATGTGGCCATAGAATTCTCTCAGGAGGAGTAGCAACGCCTGGACTCTGCTCCAAAAGATTTGTTAGGGATGTGATGTCGGAGAATGGAGGAATCTGTTCATTGGGGCTGGGACAAACTCTCTCCAGAATTCAGCCCCCTGCATTATGGATCTCTTGGGAACATTTTCATTTCCTGACTGATTACCAGCATTCTGTTCTCAAATTTGGTTTGTGGATTTTGAAACAGCCATCTTGACAACGCCGTGTGACCTTCACCTTCCCGTCTTCAGATGGTATTTATACCTCACTCTAGAGTAACAATGTCTCTTTAGCCTGAGTATGACGTAAATTTCATGGCCAACACAGTAAGCATTCCAAATTGGAGGCCCCACCCCTGTACTTTTGAACCAGTAGCAGTTGGAAGCAGGACCCAAGGATCTGCACATTAAAATGTTTCCTAACCATTTTGAAAGAGGTAGACAGGGACAGTATCTGGAGGAATATTTTTCTAGTTCCTTTTATAATGTCCTTTCTCAGATCAGCACAAGACTGATTTGAAAGTGAAGAAAGCCACAGCATAGCCATGCCCCTTGTTCTGTTTTCATAAACAGGATTCTCACTTCCTGATTTGGATGTGATCTTTGTGGAGCAAGGGGAATAGCCCTTGTGGTAAGCAGAGTTCTCAGAGTCCTGGTCCCTGATATACACATTACCTACTCTCAGTTATTCACTCAAAAACTAACCCAGGGGGGCTGGCCCCGTGGCCGAGTGGTTAAGTTCGCGCGCTCCGCTGCAGGCGGCCCAGTGTTTCGTTGGTTCGAATCCTGGGCGCGGACATGGCACTGCTCATCAAACCACACTGAGGCAGCGTCCCACATGCCACAACTAGAAGGACCCACAACGAAGAAGATACAACTATGTACCGGGGGGCTTTGGGGAGAAAAAGGAAAAAATAAAATCTTAAAAAAAAATAAATAAATAAAATAAAAAAAAAAAACTAACCCAGGTACTGCTATAAGAGATTCTCAGATATGATTAAAGTACCAGATCAGTATGTTTTAAAATAGGGAGATAATCCTGGTCAGCATGACCTAGTCACCTGAGTCCTTTAAAGACTCAGAGAGTTTTCTCCAGCTGATGGAGAAGGATTTGATGTGCCATTGCTGGTTGAAGAGGAAGGGGCCACAAGGCAAGCAACGAAGGCAGCCTCTAGGAGGTGAGAGCAACCCTGGCTGACAGCCAGCAAGGAGGGGGGACCTCAGTCCTACAACCACAAGGAGCCGAATTCTGCCGGCAGCAAGAGTGAGCTTGGAAGAGGATTCTTCCCCAGAGCTTGCCAGCATGCCCCACAGATTCCAACAGAACTTGCCTACCTCATAATTGTATGAGCCAGTTTCTTGAAGTCAATTTTTTCCTGTGTATCTATATCAATGTCTTTGTCTATATCTAGATATAGCTATCCTCTTGGTTCTGTTTCTCTGGAGAATCCTGACTAATGCATATCCCTACCCTGAGAATCCCGTATCACTGATAGCCTAGAATTTATCTTATGTTTTATAATTTTGTATTCCCCATAGTACTTATCACCTTATAGTTTACATATAATTAACTTACTCATCGTTATTGTTTGTTGTCTATCTCCCTACCCGAGTGTGAGGCACTGAAAGTGGAGTTCCTGGTGTGTTCTTTCCCTGCGATGTCACGTAAGCCAGGAAAGCCTGCTGGCTCGCAGCAAATGTTCAATAAATAGAAGCAGTGAACACACTTCACATCACAGCTCCCCAGCTGATTTGCCCCATGATGGAAGCTCTTTCTAAATCTCCAATCTACCTCTAGCTTCAAATTTGTTATTATTCACGTTTGAAGAAATAAAAAAAGAGCCTATTTTGGACGGACAGATCTCTCACTGTACCCCAAGTCCCTCAGAGCCGTGTGCTCAGCTTCCTTCTCCCTGATTAGATTTCAGTCCCTTGGCTCACCTGCCCTGAGCTCTTCTTTTCCTGTTTGTGTCACAGGTAAGTTCTCCCCAGCTATTTCTGCCACTCCTGTTGGATAACTTTGTTATTCACTTTTACTAACTTTCAATAATTAGACATTTCACAGCTATTTTCCAGAGGTCATCTCCGGTCGCCTTTCAGACACTGTCCCTGCACCCACAGGTGAAGTCACTCCCCAGCAGGGAGGTAAGATCGTGGAACCAAACCTTTATCTCAGGCTGAGATGCCCACTCTCCACGCCTGCGCGACCGCCGCCTCTCAACTCGTGGTCCTGACAGCAAACACCCGTCAGGTAACCAGCTCTTCTTTCAGATTAAATTAAGATTCTTAGATGGGAAGAATATAAATCATAAACTCCAGGAAGACGTATTATGTGGAAAAACAATTCTGCTTGCTAGGGCTGGAACACAAATGCAGGTAGATAGGAGAAGGAGAAATGTTTTCTGAGGCGTCACCACACTTACCTGCCTGACGTCTTGACTCTACATGTGTCTCAGCTATGTCTGAAATACCCTCCCCTACTCCCCGATAAAGTACTGGGCCCACACCCTTCCCTTAACAGAATCCCTCCTCACCCGTGAGGAAGGCAATCGTATGTATTTGTCATCCTCTCTGTAGCCCTCTCGGTGTTGAAGTGGCAATTGCTGGCATATGCTTTCGATTTTTCTGGACTCTGGGAGCAGGTCATATTAATTGAGACTGTGATATTATGCCTCCAGAATCTTCTGCAATCAGTGACAGAGGTTAAAACTCCCCTTACCGCCTCCCACTCCCCCTGTATAGAGAAGTGAAAGACTCAGTTTAGAGAAACGTGCTGCAAGATTGTGGTGGGTTTTAGTGGGCAGGATTCGACAGACCCATTGTCAGTCTTGAGATGTAAAACTTACACTGATATGAAATAGTTTTAAAGTGCTTGAAAATCCTAATTCTCTTATTATTATTTTTTAAAATATTTTATTTTTCTTTTTTCTCCCCAAAGCCCCCCACTACATAGTTGTACATTTTAGTTGTGGGTCCTTCTAGTTGTGGCATGTGGGATGCCACCTCAGCGTGGCCTGATGAGCCGTGCCGTGTTCATGCCCAGGATCCGAACTGGGGAAACCCTGGGCCACTGAAGCAGAGCGTGCGAACTTAACCACTCGGCCACGGGGCTGGCCCCTAATTCTCTTATTAATGTGGCTCTCTGGTCTAAGGTCCATCAGTTCATAATTTGATTTTATGGGAGATCATTCACCCACCTGTCCAGCAACTAATCCGGAGACCAGACATGCTGCTTGTGGGCATTTTTATTCCCCGGTCTCTGAGATTTACTTTACTTAATTGAGACCCTAAATGTTTCTCCATAAAACCACTGTGCTAAATTCCTTCTCCAGTGAGTCCAGTTCTTACAAGGCAGGCGTGAACGACATCTGGCCCAGGATTGGTTTCTGAGGCTCCTGTGCTGTCCCCACACTTCACACAAACTTAGCTCTCACAAAGAGTCCATTGACCGTCCCTTTTGCCCTCTGCCTTCATTTAGAGAGTTTGGTTTCAGCTGATTTCTGGTGCTCACTCTTTCTTCTTTCTCTTATTTTGCTCCATTAGTTAAATGTTGCTATGTGTAATAATTTTATTTTTCAAAGGATTTCCTATTAGTCCTTTAATTTTATTGGGTGTTAGAAAAATGATAATTTTCACATTTGAGTATAAAGTTAAAGAGAACATCCTAGTCTGATTCATTATTCCATTCTGCCCACACGCACACCTATAGCACAAGGAATAAGCATGATTATCCATTGCTGTGGGTTATACTGATACCGACCCTGATATCAGTTTCCCCACACTAAACCCAGCATATATGGGGTTAAAACCAAAACACTCATTCCCTGCTTACTCTCTGGCTTCCTGGCTCCAGAATCCACTATACTCCATGGAGACAGACACCATCAAGGACAACCACCTGGATTATCTCCTCCCCACAAAGAGATACAGACTGGTGGGAAAGCTGCTGACCAGCAAGGTCACAGGCTTCCTCCTCTCTGCAGGTGTCTCAAGGCCAAAGACAGGCTGGTGGGAAAGCTCCGACCAGCAAGGCCATATGCTCCCCTCCCCTACCTAAAACCCCAAATAAAAACCCTTCCTTTTAGCTTTTTGGGGAGTTTGGGATTTCAGCGTTAACTGCCCTCTCTTCTTGCTCAGCTCTGGGCAAAAATAAAATTCCTACTTTCTTCCGCCACACCCGGTGTCAGAGATTGGCTTGCTGCACAATGGGTGAGCGAACTCACTTCAGGTTTGGTAACAATAGCATCTGTAGTTCCATCTTGAGGAAATGTGAACTTGGATTCTCTTGCCGCCAAAACTCCACTTCTGCATGCTTTGCAAAGGATGAACAGGAAGTTCTTAAGTTTTTATTTGGTGGAGCTTCTGTGTTGCATGAATGTCTTATTCTCTTCTCCCAGGTACACCAGCTTGTCTAGCACCTGCCATTCTAGCTCTCATGCTGCCTAGGGGCAGGTGACACTACAGCTCTCAGTTGCTCAGGAGAAGCTAATATGTGGGCTAAACAGAACACTAGATGTCGTAGTTCAGAAATCCAAGCAGTGAGTCAATAAGTTTTCTTTAGACTTTAGGTGGTAGAAAGGTGTAGGAAAATGGAGAAAATCAGTGTGGACCTCTTCCATGCAAATGTTGGAGGCTGAAGCAAAGGAGAGGGAGGCACATTCTAAGGAGGAAGTGAGTGTCTATGTTGGAAATTTGAGTCTATTACACTTTAAGAAGAAGAGGGAGAAGACATTGAAAGGAAGACATATGTGGGCTCAGATTTTTCAAGGGTGGTTTGATGAAGGATGCAGTTGGGATCCCAGAGGGAAGGAGAATGTGACATCAGAATGGCCTCGGTTGGGGCTGCCCCCGTGGCCGAGTGGTTAAGTTCGCGCGCTCCGCTGCAGGTGGCCCAGTGTTTCGTTGGTTCGAATCCTGGGCACGGACATGGCACTGCTCATCAAACCACGCTGAGGCAGCGTCCCACATGCCACAACTAGAAGGACCCACAACGAAGAATATACAACTATGTACCGGGGGGCTTTGGGGAGAAAAAGGAAAAAAGTAAAATCTTAAAAAAAAAAAAAAAAAGAATGGCCTCCGTTATTTACCATACCTGAATACATAACTCTACCACCTCCACTTTCAGAAAGCTAAATCAACAAACATCAATTAATGACTGTCAATATATGGACCATAAATATGGCTGAATGTTTTGTATAGATGTATTTCATCCATTAAGAAAAATGCTAGGCTGTTCCCACCCTCCTCATAAAGTTGATACTAATATCGTTACACGATAAATACATAGCATAGTCTTGATCACGCAGGCCCCCTTACTCCAAGTAACTGTCTCAGAATCCTTGTACAGTCCCACTACATAAATAGAAAGTAGGCAGTGGTTTACAAGAGAAATGGGCTTGAGAGAGTGCCGATGGGTAGTATAAATAATTCTACTAGATATATCTTGGTGAAATGGGGGGGGGGGGTATGATTTTGTCCCCTCAGTAATAAGTAAATGCTGGGTCAGATTTGGAGCTTGGTGATATAAAGCATATTGGCATCCACTGTAGAAAGACAGGCATAAAGGAGAGAGAGTTTGAAAACAAATAAAGAGGCTGCCTGGGGTTTTTTTTAGTAAAGTTTTGTCACAGTGATGATCAATCAGTTACGGGGCAGGAAGGCATCTGATTTCAGATGTTCCCACATGGGCCAGATCTGCCTGCCAGAGAAAAAAAAGACTGCTGCTGAGGCAATTTTCTGTGATTGGTGGAAAGTGTATTATTTACTTATAGGAAGAAGAAAAAGTTACCCACTATGAGCCTAAAATCTTGCTAGTGAACTAACCCTCCTGAAGCAAAAGACATTGTCCCACTCAGGAAATGCTCCTCTATTCCTGTACGTCTTTCCTTTGGTTGCAGATAACAGAAAAATAATTCTTTATAATTTTAGCAAAGTAAAATTTAATAGGATACTAAAATGCTTGCAGAAGTCACGAGAAGGATGACAGGCGGAGGTTTGGAAATGGGCGAACCCTAAGGCACATGAGGGACCTGGCTGCAGGAAGAGAGAAGGAGGACTCTGCAAGTTATCTCTCTTCTCGAATTGAAATTCCTGAGAGCGAGAGTCCAAGGGAACCCATGTAAGTCCTGTTCTCTACCCTCGCTTAGGAGAGGGAGTGACATTTGTAATGATAGCTCTGCGGGATATGTCTAGTAGATGTAGACCCTGCATACCTCGGAAAACAACCAATGTGACAACAGTGCTGGAGAGAACAGAGCCCAAGAGAGAAAGAAAAATTATAATACCAGTTTCCCTGGTAGGTGTCAAGGATGAAGTTACTCCCCACTTGGCAGAAATGCAGGTGAAAAGGAAAAGAATCCTCTGAGGGGATGAGAGTGGTGTCAACTTAAAAAGCAAATTTGCCTGTTATTTTATCTCAAAATGAGTTTATTCCAGAATAGCCAAAAGAATTGTAATCCAGGACGTACATGCTGTGGTGAACCACAGGCAAATAAAGAAAGCAAAGGAGGGGAGAGGGAGGGGCTGTGCTAAAGGAAAGCCCGTTGGGGAAAAGTGACAGTTCAGGGCGGCTATGGCTGCTCATCAGCTGAGCTGCGGCGTTTCTCATGGGCTGGGCTGTTGCTGGTGGGGCGGCAACAAAACTCTTCCTTCAGTGGTAAAGTAGTTGTCCTTCCTGTGGAGACGAAGCCAGGTCTCTTCCAGTTTGGGGTAACTGACATGTGCGATTCCACCTGAGCTCTCCCCACACGCCTTCCAGACTCTGGTTTGGCTAAGCTTCCTTTATTGATTTCCAGAGCGGTGACCCGGGCAGGTATACAGAGCAGAACCACCAGAAGAGATGGGGGTAGCCCTGAGGGCGTTCTTCCCAGGTGTGCACCTCTGGTTGTCCAGGAAAATGCTGAGGCGCCTCAGGGAGTACAACATCAGTTTCCTGACGATGTCAGGGTAGTCCAGGCGCCTCAGACTGTGCATAGAATGAGCTCTCTGCCTGGGAGGGCTTCAGTCTCGTTGGCCTGTTAAATCCTGTTTAGGTTTTGAAGGCTTTGTCAAGTATGCCTTCCTTGGTTCTAGATGGTCATTGTCTCCTGGCTGTCTTCATTAGATCGTGGATTCTTTCTGGATTGTGAATATTTGCATGTGTGAGTTTCATTGGACCATGATATTTATACCATGGAGAAGAACACAACGTCTCATAGAGTAACAAATACGTGTCACAGCTGCGTGTGTGTGAGCATGTGTGTGCGCATGTGTGTGCATGTTACCTAGATTCTATCCTTCCGATTCAGCCAAGATTGGAAGCTGTAGGGCTGGTAAAAATGTAGAGATTGCTCCTCTTCCAGTTTCCTCCTCAGACTACTCCCTAAGCCTGTTGCTTCTCTGAGTGTTTCCAGTTTAGACCCGCATCCTCTGACTCTCCGTTGAATCAAACAGTCCTAGGAAGCAGATTCAGAAAACCCACACAGTGCCAATTTTGAAATGTTCAGTGTGAGAATCCACTCTCAGCAGATTTCTGAATATCTGTTTGACCCTTCAGAGTTGGAAGCTCTCTCTCTTGCTTGTACTATGATACTTCTGATGTTACACGAGAATTGTGCTGGGGAAAACATTCTAAGTGAAATTTCCTGTCATCACAGAGAATCGTCTCCACAAATGTAGAAAAAAAGAACACAGTTTTATTATTGAATAAGCAATAAACCAGTTTAATGCAACATCACCAGCAATCCACTAATGAGATTGGAAAAACAGAAAGAAATTTCATCAGTTTATGTAGAGAAGCAGATACAATCCATTAGTTCTCAAGATAAATGATAACTTGTCCACGTAAAAGAGGATTTGACAGCACTATTTGTTAGATATCTGTCAGAGTTCATCCTGCTAATTGGAGTGGCCATCTATGTTAGTTAGTTGCGTTTATCTGAAGGAAAAATAAAACTTCCCTGACAAGCAGTAGTTATAGCTTGGCTCTGGGTGCCTAGGCTCACTCCTGTGGGGACAGGGAGGAAGAGGGGGCGCCAGCTTCCTCGAGGTTTACATTTCAAGAAGATAGCACTGGGACCTTAAGAAAAACATTCTTGGGTTGTGACATTAACAAGATGCTTATTCAGCTTTTTAAAAAGATTTGCACACATATCAAAAGGACAGAGGAAGGATTTACAAATACCACAAGTTTTCTTAGGAAATGCTCTAAGAAAACGGAAGCAGGAAAAGGTCTCTTTCTCTTTGGGCAACAGGGAAAATTTAATCTTATTTTTATTTACCCTTATAACTGCCAGACTTAGCAAATAAAAATACAGAATGGCTAGTTCAATTTGAATTTCAGATAAGCAACAAATAATTGTTTTTGGTATAAGTATGTCCCAAACATCACTAAAAAATACTAAAAAAAATCATTTGTTATTGATCTGAAATTTAAATTGAACTGGTCATCCTGTATTTTCTGTGGCAACTGTGTTATACTGTTTCATTAATATATTGGTGTCCTTCTTGTCTTTCCTCCTTGATGCTCATTTTTAATAAAGAAGTAAGAGTCTAGAACTTCCCTAAAATACTCCAAACACAAAATTGTTCGACAAAATTTCCAATGTGGAAAGTGTTAAGATTAACGCTAAGTGCATAGCTGAATTCTTATCTTAATTTGGTGATATGTATAACTAATTAATATTTATTTATAGATTCTATATCTATAAATTAAGTAAAATCCCTCTCAATGTTACATTTTGTGAGATTATTAGTTTTTTTGGTCACTAAAATGTTCTAGATACATAAAAACTGACTGGAGGTATTACGATGTATTCTTGTAGCACAGAATTGTGTAAACAACACAGAAACTGAATCAGTAAGATATTATGGTCAGTTCAGAAAAAAACTGGAGTGCCACACACTTACAGTGAGATGAGCTCTCAAGGAGAAATTGCACTGGATGCTTATTTAAAATGACAAGGAAGACTTCATTCAAGATTGTTGCAGGAGAGGAAAGAGAGTGAACTTAACTGTGAATCCAACAGAGGCAGCTGGGGATTTGTCAAGATGAGGGAGAGGATGGAAAATTACTAAAAGGAGTTTGGTCAGGTGTGAAGGATGGGGGATTCTTGCTGTAACTGGGCTTGGCAGGCCAAGGACAACAAGGCCTAATCTAGAAGAGGAACCTGACTAAAGTTTGGTCATGGAGAGGGTCCTTGTCAGAGGGATGCTGAAATGAATTTAGAGATGGAGGCACAACTGGTCAGTATCCACAGAGTGATAATCAAATGAATGCGTTCCGCCAGACACAATTTGCATTTCTATGGACAGGCAGTATTTACATTATTCTCAATGTTCAAATTAATTTTTGTCTCCATGGAGGTATAGAAGAGCCTAGTGACAGACAAACAAAAGCCAAGATCATCTGAGTGGGTGAGCCAGTCAGACACCCCCTCAATTTCAAAGCCTTTCACGGTTTTTCTCACACCTGCTTTGGCTCCAGAACAGACTAGGTTCAAGAAGCAGGTGCCCTCCAGTCATGGTTCAGCAAATAACAGCAACAGTTTATTGGAGCTTCCCAGATGTTTAAACAGGTCTATTTAAACAGCAAAATATTCTTCTTTAGTCTTACAACAACTGAACATATACAGGCATTCATTAGAATTATCCCCAAGTGTGACATTGGAGTAGGGATCTAGAAGGAGAAGTAAGGACAGTTTTAGCAGCATGAGGAAGATGGATGCCAGGCCTCGGGGGCTGAAAGAGCTGGCAGGTAAGGAATTTGGAAGAAAGCAAGTCTAGGAAGGATGGAGTAGATGATTAAGTCTGCCACAAAAATGTTGGTTCAAAAGGAGGACTCCAGTTAAAGAAACTTTTTGGAAGGAGGCAGAATGCAATTTGTGAAAGCAGCAACAGGGACAAAAGATCCTGTTTCTAGCACAAGGAGTAAGGTACAGGCTCCATCAAAATAACTAGGTTCCTGGGCAGAACAGGATTGTAGCAAGGCTAGGAGGACTGGTTGTAGGTACGCAAGCCCTTCCGGTTCCCTGTGTGGAGGCCAGATTGGTCTCAGGTTCCGGAGACGGGTGAGCTCACGGGGGGGGAGTTGTGGCCCAGTTGGAGGGACTGGAGGGGAGGAAATTGCATAATTTATCTTAGAACAAGGCAATTACTATGCAGGGAACTGTTCCTCAGGAGTAGGGGCAGTACTTTCAAGGATGAAATGGGAGAAGTCATAGGTCAGGAGAAAGATTCTTAAAATAATTTCCTCATCAGTCACACAAGGGGGACAGACCATATCAGTTTCCAAAGCTTCCTAGATCTCAGAAGAGTCTAGAGAAATTATTTAAAAACACAAATACCCAGATATATACAATGGAATACTACTCAGCCATAAAAAGGACAAAATCGTCCCATTTGCAAGAACATCGATGGACCTTGAGGGTATTTCTTAAGTGAAATAAGCCAGATAGAGAAAGATAAACACCATATGATTTCACTCATATGTAAGAAGATAAGCAAACACAGGGACACATAGAACAGATAAGCGGTCCCAGAGGGAAAGGGGGCTGGGAGTGGACACAAAGGGTGAAGGGGCGCACCTATATGGTGACTGACAAATAATAATGTACAACTGAAATTTCACAATGTTGTAAAATATCATAACCTCAATAAAAAAATTGATAAACATAAAAAAAACCAAAAACAACACAGATACCCAGGACTCAACCCAGAGATACTGAACCGCTAGGTCTTTTAGGTTAGGGCCTGTGAATTTGTATCTTATGGACGTTCTTCAAAGGCTTTGGATGCTGTGGTAGGCAGAATTCTAAGATGGCCCTCAAGATTTCCCCCCTCTGGGTACATGCCCTATATAATTCCGCTCCTCTTTTGTATGTGGGACCTGCTGAATAGGATGGATTTTACTCCTGTGATTATGTTATATGAAAAGACAAAGTGATGTAATTAAAGTCCCCAAACAGTCACCCTGAGTTAATTAAAAGGGAGATCATCCTGGGTGGGCCTAACCTAATCAGGCTGGCCTTTAAAAATTACTGGGCCTATGGAGGGGGCCTCACAGATGGAAACTGAGGACAGCCTCTAGTAGCTGAGAGCAATCCCCAGCTGACAGCCGGAAAGAAAACAGGGACCTCAGTGCTATAGAATTCTGCAATTTTGCAGTTAGAATTCTGCAAATCACCTGAATGAGCTGGAAGAGAACTCCAAGCTTCCGATGAAACCACAGTCTCTGCCAAGACCTTGATTTCAGCACAGAATCAATACCCCGAGCAGGGAAATCGGTCAGGCCATGTGCATAGGCTTCTGACCTGCAGAAAATGTGAGATAATAAATGGGTGTATTTATTTACTGCTGTTTGTGGTGGTCAGCCACGCGGAAATAGAAAACTAACACAGATTCACAGCAGGGTTGGGAAACCACTAGAAGATTCTCAACAGTCTATTTTCTGAAATGAGCTACCTAATATATCAAAAATTCTATATTAATCACTTTAACTCCAATGTAACTGTTTACTAAAACCTATTTCTAACTCAAACAAGATTATAAAATGAGGGAATAGGGTTAAAAGATACTCTCTCTACACACATCTGTTAGCATCATTATCCCAAAGTGGAATTCTGATGGGTTGGTACCATTCATCCAGCTGGGCTGGGTGCATGGAATGTAAGAACAAAGTCATGATCCCAGTCTAGGAAGAGCCAAGCATTCACAGACCTAGGAAAATGGTGGGTCAGTCACGAGTGACCATTGGGAAGCTGATATCCCAAAACTAACTCCAAAGAGAACAGTGCCCGTGGGGAGCTTTGCAGTCCAAAGTCAAGTCCAAAGGCAGCAGTGCCCAAAGGAGATTGACAATCCAAAACCAAGTCCAAGGAGACACAGCAGATGAACTCATCTGGTGGGTTTAATCGGAAGCGTTGTGAGATTGCAGGTTTTAGAGAGAGTGGCAGCCAACTTCTTACATGGATCATCCCCAGGCATAGCAACTTGGGAGAAGACCAAAATGGGGATTGGGGTGTTGTAAGAATAAAGCAAGAAACTGGCTATAGTCCACTGCATGGGTATTTCTGGAGGATCCCAGCCTTGTCATGTGCCAGACTTTCAGAAAGGAGAGCTGCCCTTTGGGATACAGTGCATGTGGAAACAATACCTAATCCTAGGGGCTTTCTAAGCATCTAAAGAGCTTCTGGTCTGTTATCCTACTATAACTGGTAGAGGTGACTCGAAACCTGCCTCTGTATTGAGAGAACTGCTGGATGGACAAAGGACAGGTACAAGGGACAACTGACTTCTATGCCATCTACTTTTCAATCCCATTTCCTCATTTTGAGATGATTCAATTAATCTCCTTTAAAGAAACTTCTGGAGACAGCCACTCGGGTCTAGCTTTTTGAACAGCACTCCAGAGACTGGAGGTGTACTGAATTGCTTTTCTGAAAATATTGACACTCTCTAGTATTACAGCAGGAACTAACATTCCGGGCCAACTCTGCTTTTGAGCTTTGCATGGATTACATTCTTCAGCCATTGCTATAACCCTGTGTGGTAGGTGCTATTTCTTCCTCCTGTTTTACAGATGAGGAAACTGAAGCTCAGAGGGATTAAGTAACTTGATCAAGCTCAACCATCTAGGAAGCCAGAGACTAGGCTGAGCCTCCAGGCATTTTGACTCAGGAGTCCTGCTGCCTTCTCTGTTTGCTTCTTAGGATGTGTCACGTAGAATTAGAACTGATTTCTTTCTGCCTCCTCACTAATCTGTACACTCCCTGAGGGCAGGGACCTGATATTATTTGTATCTGTACCCACAAATTTAGTCTCACCTGTGCCTCTCTCCATTGGCTGACTTGGTTCCGGGAAGGAATCCCATGTGGTGACATGAGCTGACCTCACACTGGTGGCTCCAAGTCAGAACCCACACATTCTGAAGCAGGCAGAGCTTCTTAGTTCCACAGATAAACATAGGGCAGATGCTGGACTACAGCTAAATATATCCTTTCACCCATATGATAAAAGACTAACAACTTTTGAGTGATGGACAAGGTTCAAAGTTCTTTCATCTTTTTAGTTTTGTTTTTAACGGAATGCCCATTTCATTTATGCTTGCCTTATGCAGGTGAGTTGAAACCAGTTGGATAAACAACAGGCTCAATGCATAGCTTCAATCTTTGTTTTTTCTCATTTCAGGTGAAGTAAAAAGGGGTAAATTACATTTCACTGCTACAAGTTTTCTTTTTAAGGCTATAAACAGTCACAAACACGCACAAGTGTCACCAAACAGCCCACATGGTCCTCTAAGGAAACTCAATTATCTCCGATTCAAGGGGCTTCCTCAAGACCCAGAGGTAAGTCATTGTATTACTCATGCAGTGAAATGAGAACTGTAGCCTGGGGTCCTCTTACACACTACAGGAATGTGTCTTTTCTGGTGTGTTTGTTAGTAGCATGATCCATAAAATAATATAATTAGATAGACATTGCTTGGAAATTAAATACTATGTTCTTCCCTCTCTGTAGGCTGTGCTTTCTCTTTAGGAAGATCTCTTCTCTTTCATTTCACTTCAATCAGCACACACAAAAAGTTTGACCCCATCCAGATCACACGAATGTGTCTGTGTGACTTTAACTGTAATTTGGTGAACATGTTTTGGCAGCAGAGCATACATCCAGACACAGATGCTTTCCAAGTATAAAACATTCTTTACAATCATTTGTCTTCCATGCTTTGCATTTTGAGTCTTACAGGGAACTCTGTTTATCTCAAAACACAGGAACTGACCCTGACAATCTATCAAGTCAGGCAGCACCTCTTTGTGGAGATAGGTTGTGTTTATAAACAATCTCAATTCTGTACAAGAGAAATGCTGTCTGCGTGATATGATAGCATCTAAATTGTGCTGGAGGAGAAGATACGCTGTTGGGCCCTCCCTGGCACAGGCTCTCTGACCTGATGAGAACACAGCCCCCTTCGGCTCTGCTCTGTCTCTCCCGGTCCTCAACCTGGGAGGAGGTCTCCCAACTTGCATGACTGCAAAGCAGACCAGAAAACAAATGTGCTATGTTCTTGACAGTCCATATTCGTGAAAGGAGACACTAGATGCAAACAGAATACCACATAATTTCACAAATTAAGCCACAAATTTCTGCTAGGCATTGGACTAAATTTATTAACAACATCTACCATCTTAGCTATTTGGAAACTATGTGTTAGGCCCCCTTCTCCCAGTTATTTCCTTATTTTCCTAAATCTATCTTAAACCTGTCTCTTCTCTCTGATCCCCTTCAATGACCTTCTAGCTCTGACACCTGCTATGTCCACGCAACTCCTGAGGCATAGTGGTACGTTGAGGGAAATGGGAGGGTGAGTGGGATCCACAAGAATTCCCAAGGCTGTTGTGGTGTGTGGCTCCAGAAGGCACCCCCCATGGCAGTCAAGACCTATACAGCCCCTGTGTGAAAATTAGAAAAAGGTGCCTCCCCTGGGTGGCTGGGTTAGTAATGATGCCACTTGGGGCAGACTGAAAAATAGCACAGATGTCAAAGCATCAGGAAATACAGAAAATTGAAAAAACATGACCAATACATCCATCCATCCCAAACACATTATCAATCTTCCTAAAGCTCAGCTATGGCTATTTCACCTGTCCATTCACCCCACCACCACCAAAGCCCAGAGGCTGAATTCCGGCCAAGGCATCAGAAGGCCTGCCTCTGGTCCTTGCTTTGACAGTAGCTTGTTTTGTGAGCATTCACCAGCAGTTCGCTGAGACATCTGCCACACCTGAGCTTTGGGTCCCAAGTGTACGTTCTGATATGGAGATAGAGGACAGAATTATTTGTCTGGTCAGGTCACTGGAAGACTCCAATTTTCCCCTGTCACCCTTAGCTCTTGGTTATATGGAAAGATGCCTAACTCATAATAAGGGAAAATACACATTGAAAACACACCATAATTCCAGTTTTCAGCCACCATGTTGAAAGTGGGCAAAACGTTTCATAACAAACTCTATTGGCAAAGGAGTAGGGAAATATAATCTCATATCTTGTTTGTAGTCTAGGAATGAGTGAGCTTCTATAGAGGGCAACTGGCAATTCTTATAAAAAGAATGCACTTGCTTTTTAACCCAGAGTACTGAAATATACTCGGGATTTGTTTTAATCACATGTGGTAAGACACACAGACATGGAAATGACTGTCACGAAGGAAGATGTTAATACTCACAGATTCCCAGAGATGAGAGGCATGGCACACCATGCAGGGCCACGTGGGGAAGGACCAGAGTTGCCAGAAGGCAGGAGGAGGAGAGGGGAGAGCATGGCACAGAGCCTTTTTGGTGTTTTCATGGGAAGGAATGGGCGAGGTGGGATAGGCACATGGAGTAAGCTTAATGTTGGAGAGTTTGAATAATTTTGGCAGGTTCTGGGCTATAGAAGTAGTTCCTAGCTGTTGGGTACGTGGCCCTGGGGTGAGTTAGGGCAGAAGGGAGACTGGCTTCGTGTGTGAGTTTGATAAAGGAGGTGGTTGGGGGTGGGCTCTGGATTGGTTGACTTGTATATCAAAGGCCTGCTCACTGGGGAGTCTCTCTAGGAAATAGCCCTGGGAGGGGGAGTCTCTGCAGGATCAAGGCCCCATATGCCAAAGCATCAAGAATACAGAAAACATAGTCAATATACCCAGCAATTCTATTTCTAGAAAATTTTATTAAAAATATGCTTTTCCATTTCCCTAGTCCACGTAATTTCCCATTACACTTGATGACTTTCTCTCTATTTTTCTCACTCCGCAAATACCCCTAACATATCTACCCCAGCCTTGTTCTCAGGGGATGACCTTGTTTCCTCCATCAGTGATAAAATACAAGCAGTTAAAAGAGAGTGTCTGCACCCCCCATCTGCCTGCAACTGCACCCTCCTTCTCTGTCTTTCCCACTGTCCAGGCCAAGGATGACCCCTCACCTGTGCACCAGCCTCCATCCTCTGAGGCCAGATGATCAAGGACACTCCTGGCAATTCTCTCTCCCTTTCCCATAGCATCACAATTTAAAATGTCATCCCCATTCTCATACTAACATGCCTTCAATTTTCCCATCTTAAAGGCGAACCCATCTCTTGATCCCTCGGCCCCCTCACAGCCCCCATTTCTCTTCCCTGCTTTACAGCAAAGCTCCTCAAAAGAGTTTCCAAAACTCCAATTCCTTTCCTCCCATTCTCTCTTGAACCTGCTCCAGTCGAGCTAGCATCCCCGCCACGGTGCTAGTCCTGCCCCCGTCTAGGTCTCCCGTGACCATCCCATTACCAAATCCAAAGGCCAATTTTCAGTGCTCGTTGTAGTGAAATCATCTGTAAGCCATGTTCTTCCCCCCTCCCAAATATTTCACCACGAAAATCTGAAAACAGACAGAAAAGTTGAAACTGTAGAGTGAACATGTATACCCCACACCTGAAGTCTACGATTAAGCACCTTACACTGCTAGCGTTTTCACGTCCAGGTTCATTTTCTCATGTCCAGCTGACTTTCCTTTGAGATGTGAACCTCAGGGCCCTTTTCTGCTCCTCATCCTGTACCAGTGAAGGGACAGAAAGTGGGGGATGGCCAAGTGTGGGACGAGGAGTAGTCACCTCAATTTGTCAGACTTTACAAGTGGCTGAGCAATGTACGTACTTTGCCAATTGCTCTTTTGTTCCATTTGTACAAACAACTCTCTGGTTATTATTTTTTTTAAGTTTCAGATGATGGGAAGAGTGATACACCTGAGCCTACAAAGAACAACCATGGTTTTATAGCGCACTCGATAGCCCCAAATACGGACACCCGGAATGCAGGTTCGTGGACTTGCCTCCTAACTTGCCCGGAAATCTCCTTGTGTTGCAGCACCACACACCTGAGACAGCAGGGCAACACCTGAGTTGTAAAACTAAGGCCAGTCTCCTTTCAGCGACACATGTGGCAGGTGCTGCTATACTGACTCAGGGATCCCATATCTCTACAGAGTAAAAGACGGGGCTTTGGCAAGGACAGGAGGCAGATGAACAAAACGGAGTCAGGGATCATGTGGGAATTCAAATTGTATTTGTTCGCACAGGCTGTGCAATCTAGCCCCTGTATTTTTTTCAAATTAAGAATGCTATTTTGGGGGTTGGCCCCACGGCCTAGTGGTTAAGTTCATGCGCTCCGCTTCTGCGGCCCAGGGTTTCACTGGTTCGGATCCTGGGTGCGGACATGGCACTGCTTATCAGGACACGCTGAGGCGGCGTCCCACATAGCACAGCCAGAGGCACTCACAACTAGAATATACAACTGTGTACTGGGGGCTTTGGGGAGAAGAAGAAAAAAAAAGATTGGCAACAGATGTTAGCTCAGGTGCCAATCCTGAAAAAAAAGAATGCTATTTTTTTATGGTATTTCTGATTTTGTCTCCCATTCCCCTTTGGAATAACAATATGACAAACGCTATATTAAGTGATACACAGCTAAAACGAAGTTTTATGAGAACTTCTTTTCTTTCTGTTTTTAGCACTGATTCCGCGTAGACCTGCTCTTGTCCAGGTCATTGTGATCGCCGGGGTTGCCCTCAGCATCGCCCTGATCTGCGGGGTCGTTGTCTTCTATGTGGTGTAGTAAGTATATGCTAAGTAACATCTACTGCCCTGAAGTGAGGCATCGCCAATCAACTAGGTCACTGTTTCCTGATGACAATGATTATGATGATGAGAATTCTTATAATCACTAAATTATTATAGTCACTGTAAATTTCTAGACTAGTGTTTTTCAGAATGTGGACTGAACTCATGTTGGGTCATGATATAAATGAAAAAAAAAAAGAAACAATACAATACAATTTAGAACAGAAAATATCAGGAAGCATTACATGTATTAAAGTAAATGCTGATTTTTAAACTTTTCAGACAGACAGACAGACACACAGTTGTAAGGTAAAATGTATTTCTTACCATGGATCATGGTCAAAAATGTTTGGCGAGCCACGTCTGAGATGCCGGCATCCTCCCAAAATGTGGTGTTCCAAAGCGAACTTGATACTTTAGACGGAATCCTAACAGTGCAAAGCAGAAAAGAGTGCCCACTCTCTTTTTCACTAGAAACTTGTTGTTCTCAAAGCAGTCCGGGGCGACAGGAGCGCTGGGGAGGTGCTTCATCTTGTTTGTGCACGTGAGGCTTGTGGTCAAGCTCCTTCCAGGTGTGATCATTTTGAAATTAGTGTTAGACACAAATGAGCTGCACTGCGGCATCACACTACCCCGACCAGAACCCACACACTGCTTCCTCCTCCAGGACTCATCCCGGGGTCCCGGCGTTTCCCATCAGAGCCAGCTCAAGGACATACTGAATTATCGGCTTTATTAGAATCAAGTGTGAACACAAGGAATATATGGCCATCTGTAGGAAATTTTTTAAGGTAGCCCTTTTAGGACCATCTCGGAGTACGTCAGATGGAGGCAAAATGAGATTAGTGGTAAAACTGAAGAAATTTTGCTAATGAGAGAGTGTAACCTGCATGTTGGGTTCTGGGCTATCTAATGTGGACATCTCCTTTGACTCAATTTACGTAACTGCAATTTCAGTTTATTTCATTAATGTAGACAAAGATGTTAACAGACATAAAGTTTCCTAAGATAACTCACTAAAACGCACCCTCCTGGAATGTCAGTGCCCAGTCGAGTGGCTGAGCTAACGTCAACTCTCGCAGGTTTTACATTTGTGTGACCTCAAGGGTGCACCGGGCTATTCTAGAGCCTAAGGCAAAAGGAAAAACACATGCCCCAAAGAGCATGTTTTTATGTAATTTTTCACGGTTAATTTTTTCCAGAAGTAGATTTTGAAAATACTATTGGTGAGTTTGCTTTCATTTAAACCAGGAAAGTAAAATAAATCCTGTTTCTCGTATAGACAAAATATTTAAACTTTACATCATGTTGTGAGTTTTGATACACCACTTTTCAATTTTTTAGTATATTCTCAACTTCTTTACTGTTTTGGAAAAGAATAACCATTTAAAAATACATAAAGATGGGCCGGCCTGGTGGCGCAGCGGTTAAGTTCGCACGTTCCGCTTCTGCGGCCCAGGGTTCGTTGGCTCGGGATCCCGGTTGTGGACATGGCACCGCTTGGCACGCTGTGGTAGGTGTCCCACATATAAAGTAGAGGAAGATGGGCACAGATGTTAGCTCAGGGCTAGTCTTCCTCAGCAAAAAGAGGAGGATAGGCAGCAGATGTTAGCTCAGGGCTAATCTTCCTCAAGAAAAAAAAAGTCCTAAAAATACATAAAAAGACATGTATAGAGACACATTTTTCTCCTGACTCAGGCTCCCATATGATTCATCACAGCCCTGTTGGATCCTGTCTTTATTTAAAATTTTGATATTTGGTTATCATGGATTTTTTCCATTCGTTTCAATTTTTTTAAATATTTAGTTAAAATATTTATCATCATTACTGAGTTTTTTGGCACGCCCTTAAGTTTTGCACCTGAGGTAAGCACCTCACTCTCCTCACCCGAATCCTGGTCCTGTCTGAACTTCTTGATTATCTTTAGCAATGCTGACGGTCAGAGCAGTTCTTCCTGCTGTGCAGTGTGCATTTGGAATGCTCCTCCTACACACTTTCCTCCATCACAGCACCTTAGAACACAAATAAGCTAATCCTAAAATTATTTTTTATTACATGAATCAAACAGAATTAGGAAGGTAAGTATGTTAGGAAAAAGTAAACCACTCTATTATCTGTTTCCACATCAAATAGAATTGCCGTTTGATGATGCACTTCCAGAGTTGCCTCAGGTGCAAAGTTAAAGGGGTGCCCAAAACTCAGTAATCAAGATAAATAATATTTAATGCCTTTTTTTTTTTTGGTGAGGAAGATTAGTGTTGAGCTAACATCCATTGCCAATCTTCCTCTTTTTTTTGCTTGGGGAAGATTAGCCCTAAGCTAATCCGTGCCAGTCCTCCTCTATTTTGTATGTGGGATGCCTCCACAGCATGGCTGATAAGTGTAGTAGGTCCATGCCAGGGATCCCAACACAGGCCACCAAAGGGGAATGTGCAGAACCTTAACCACTCGGCCATGGAGCCAGCCTCAATTAATGCCATATTTTTAAAAAATCTAAATTAATGTCCCCCAAGTCCACAATGAACAAAATGTCAACATTCTAAGTACAGGATCAGTAACAGTGCTGGGCCAAGCCATACTGGAGACTGAGCAAAAGGAAAAATCAGTAGTGGCTATACTCTCTTTATTTAAAATGTCAATATTTTGTTCATCATGGATTTCTTGGCCTTTTTCTTTTGTAAGATATTGCATTAGATATTATTTATCTTGACTATGGAGTTTTGCACCCAACGTGAGCACCTCAGTTACCTCCCCCTGGTCCTGGCTCTGATCCGTGCTCGGCATTACCAGTTACTCCTTTTCTGCCCATCACACAAATTTGAGATCTATGATCACTTGGTTTAGCTGTCTATTTCTGCCTCCCTCCCCCACCTACCGCTATGTACTTGTGACTCCTTTTCAGTCAAAAAGTCACATGATTAAGACATGATGATTTTTCGTGAAAATCGTGCCCCTAAATCCATCTATATTATTCTCCAGTAGACTTGTACAGGCTGAGGAAAGACAACAACTTGCGTTGCTTTATAAAAATGTCAGGATACCATTATTAGGAGAGGAAGAGGAAGTCTCCGAGGATGAGGGCCAGGACGAGTCCACTTACCTACTTCCAGAGAATGAGAAGGAGCTGGAAAAGTTCATTCATTCAGGTAGAGGATCGTCGACCAGTTGATCTTGTCAAACCCAAAGTCACAGCTGAGCTGGCAATGATGGTTTGGTTTTCAAAAGCAAAGCTAAGTGGGAGTTAATGGAGTTTGAGGTAAGAAAGATGAATATTTACAGCCACACGTCAGAAATGAACCGTTCTCATCAAATTATACAGAGGAGCAAACAGCTCTTTGGTTCCTTTTGCAGGGCAATTCCAAAGGATTGAAAACAGAGTTCAGAAAACTAAACTTTTGGGGCTGGCCTGGTGGCACAGCGGTTAAGTGCGCATGTTCTGCTTTGGCGGCCTGGGGTTCGCCGGTTCAGATCCCAGGTGTGGACATGGCATTGCTTGGCACACCATGCTGTGGTAGGCGTCCCACATATAAAGTAGAGGAAGGTGGGCATGGATGTTAGCTCAGTCTTCCTCAGCAAAAAGAGGAGGATTGGCAGCAGTTAGCTCAGAGCTAATCTTCCTCAGAAAAAAGAAAACTAAACTTTTCCTGGAGAAAACACTTCCCTTAAACATACTTTTTAATGTGGTGTTATTCCTGAGTTCAGAACACAGGCAGGCAGGTGTCCCTCCTGCACAGTCTGCCTCAATCTGCTGTGGAAATGGGAGCCGGGCCCACAAAACAGAGGTCACTACCCTCAGGTCCAAGACCGCTGTATGAGAGAGGCCCACCCAGCCTGCAAATCCTTTTGGGGAGGGGGCAAATCCTAATTGTGTAGAAACCCTGAGATTCTTGGACATTAAAAAAATTCTACAGCAAAACTATGAAGAGAGGGCAGTGTCTGGTTCAGTGGGACGAACCGCGCCTGCAGAGTTGCCTCTCCGACAGCCCCAGACATGCAGGCAGGAAGAGGCTGAAAGGCTGAGACGAGAAGAGATCACTGATGCTTATGAGGCAGATGGCCCTTGTCCCACCCTTAGAAAATATGTTTTCAGTGTCTTTTCATTACATCAAATTATAACTTTTCTGCACTCTTTTTCTTGGGTGGGGGGGCAGGGCATTTATAAAGCTTGAATACAGAAAGTGGGAAAATAATTTTAAAATCCAATTTTCACCATCCTTATCAGGCAAATAATGTTCATTCTATCTTGAAAATTCACCTGTTTGTAACTTTATTTTTCCACACATTTTCCCTCACCTCTTTTGTCTCCATTTCTGTTCCTCCTTTGTTAGTATCTCCGTAACATTATGTCTACATTTTAGTTATTAGATCAAAAAGAAGACAACAACTCGAAAAGAAGAGCTTGAAGAAGGAGCACAATTTTGTCGAGCAAATGAAAATAGAGCATGCTGTGTCTGCTGCAGAGATGGGGACTGAGGGTGCCCACCAGCCGGGCGCGGGGTCAGCTGGCCGGTGAGACAAGGACTGCAGGGCCACCGGCCCAGGGCGCCCGTGCGCGCCACCTACTCCGTCTGCAGAGGCCTCCCTGAGCGTGAGAAAGAAACTAGAAGTGTATGACAGAAAAGAAATGCATGTGCTAGAGCAATTCCTGCTTCTTAGCTCTCGTAGTTCATGAATAATTATTATCATTTAATCGGAAAAGAGAAAAATCCAACTTCCTAAGTGTGAAAAAGAAATTGTCTGGATTTTCTTTTCTTGCTCCTAATCAGAAACTCAAGCACTCTCTCTGGGCAGTCTCCCTGACGGTCCTGGGAAACCGCTTTCATTAAACAAAACTTTCTCAGTGATACTATCTGTTGACTGAAATAAAGAATCTAAGCATGGGTTAATTAAAGGAATTTATTTGATAATCAAAGTGAGGAATTTGAATCCTAGAAACAGTCCAAGAGAGTGTTGAGGATCTGCTCTGAGGTCTACAGGTCTGATGCAGTTGACATACTTTTTAACAAAGCAGTGACGTGCAGGAAAGGGCTTACACATCTAGCAGTCATCCACTTCAAGGAGAGCAAGAGCTGTTTGTTTACACATCAAACCAAGCTTGTAATGTCGGCGTTGGTGTGGAGGGAGGCAAGGAGCAAGGTCGTCACTCTTTCCTTCAACCTCTAAGAAATGCAGCTGGGAAATGTGAGAAGGATGTTCTCTCCTTTCTGACTCATCCTGCTGGCATCTTGAGTCATGAGATGAGGGGCTGCAAGGTCATTAGACCCAGGCTTATGAGGTCTGCACGGCTGCTTCACAGCACAGCATGGATCTTACTGAACTGACTTTAAGCCTATGCAGCTTGCTTTTAGATTTGCCTGTTAGACCAGGGAGAGGGGTCCCAGTTTCGTTCATGTGTTGATCAATTCCAGTAGCTGTCTCCATTTTACGCATGAGGAGACTGAGAATATCAAAATAAATATGACGCCAGATTAAGATACAGTCTTCCTGTTTTTAAGAGCTGGGACCTGGGGAGTGAAATAAGTCTGCCGGGAAGGAGCTATAAAACATAGCCAGACATATCGAGTGCCATAAGCTGGGAGCTGCCAAAAGCTGTGGGAACACAAAAGAGGCAAAATTTAGTCTAAATGGTGCGGTTGCTTTGGAAAATGGTCTGATGGTTCCTCAAAAAGTTAAACATAGAGTCACTACATGACCCAGCAATTCCACTCCTAGGTATATATCCAAGAGAATTGAGAACACATGCACACAGAAAACTTGCACACAAGTGTTCCGAGCAGCACTATTCATAAGAGCAAAAAGGTGGAAACAACGCAAATGTCCATCAACTGGTGAATGGATAAACTGTGGTCCATCCACATGATGGAATATTACTCAGCAATGAAAAAGATAGAAGTACTGACACATGCTTTCACATGGATGACCCTTGAAAACATCATCATAAGTGGAAGAAATTAGACACAAAAGGCCACACACTGTATGATTCCATTTATATGAATTTCCCAGAAAAGGCAAATCCACAGAGACAGAAAGTAGATTAGTGGCTCCAGGAGCTGGGGGAGGGGAGCAAAGGGAAGGCCTGCTGATGGCTATGGGCTTTCTTTTGGGCTGATGAAAATGTTAAAAAATTAGATTAGACAGTGGTGATGGTTGTACAACCTTGTGGATGTGCTAAAAACCATGGGATCATACACTGTAAAAGAGTGAATTCTGTGGCGTGTGAATCAAATTCTCAATCAAGCTGTTAAAAAAAAAGATTTAGTCTAATTCGATGGTGAGCTGAAGCCAGACCCAGGTCTCTTGACTCTTCTTTTCAGTTTCCATCTTTCCTAAATGAAGAAAATTGCAAGAGAGAATGTGACAAAGGAATAATGGACTATTTATTAGAAACTGGGACAGACCAAAGACTCTTTCAGCCAGTGGTGGGCAGCTGCCTAGTAGTGCTGCCAGGAAGGAGTTACATGTGGGATGGGCGGCCCAGCTGACAGCAGGGCAAAGGAACGGTGGCAAAATGCACTGGCTCACAGCTCCCAGAGCCTGGATGGGCCCCCGGTGTTCCTCACTGCAGCCTCATACCCTTAGGCAAGAGACACACGCAGCCCTCTGAGATAAAATCCTAACTCAGGACACACCAACATGCAAGATTCCTGTTTTAGTCTGCTCGGGCTGCCGTGAAGACTACTGTTGACTGGGTGGCTTAAACAGCAAACGTTTATTTCTCATGGTTCTGGAGGCTAGAAGTCTGAGATCAGGGTGCTGGCCTGGTTAGGTTCTGGTGCAGGCCCTGTTCCTGGTCTCCTCACATGGCAGAGGGAGAGGGAGAGAAGAAGCAAGCTGGCTCCTGTCTCTTCTTTTAAGGGCACTAATCCCATTCACAAGGGCTCCACCCTCACGACCTGATTATCTCCCAAAGGCCCCACCTCCAAACACCACCACACGTGGAATTAGGCTTCAACCAGTGAGTTTGGAGGGTGACAGACACAAACACTCATTCCATAGAAACTGCTTTTAAAAACACTTTGCTTTTCAGCAAATATTTGTTGAGTAGCTACCACATGCCAGCAGCTTGTTCATATGACAGACAACATGGCAAAGCAAGTTTGAATATTTCTCAACAAGTCTTATGACTTCTGGATTACCTGTAGTGGGTATAATGTGTCTGAAGGAGGAGATGCGAACTCTAAGAAAACCTCTGCCAGGGCCACGTGGTTATGTCCCACAGTTCAAAACCTTCCCGGGAGCTGGGTGATACCGGAGGAAGCAGGCGCTCAGTCCTTTCCACCGTTGATAATTCTCGGAATGATTATATCCCAGGGCTCCAAATCAGGCTAGGGCCCAGAAAGTGGCGAGGCCAGGCTCCAGCACGCCCCTGGCCTCTGGAATCCATGCGGGTCTGCGACCAGGCCCTGCAGCCAGTGTAGCCAGCATGGGATGTGCTCCAGAGTCGGTTTTGCTGGCAATGCACTACACACTGTACATGGATGCCAGCATGGAGAGGCTGGACAGCTTTTAATCACTTATCAAGTACACGAGGAAGGGAAGAGCATGAATCTTCTGGGGCGGGTGTCTCTTAGCAACAGTGCCTGTCCTGGTGGTGCAGCGGTTAAGTGCGCACGTTTGGTGGCCCGGGTTCTCTGGCCCGGATCCCGGTGTGGACATGGCACCGCGTGGCAAGCCATGCTGTGGTAGGCGTCCCGTGTATAAAGTAGAGGAAGATGGGCCTGGATGTTAGCTCAGGGCCAGCCTTCCTCAGCAAAAAGAGGAGGACTGGCAGTAGTTGGCTCAGTGCTAATCTTCCCCCCACAACCAAAAAAAAAAAAAAAAAAAAGCGCCTGTGGAGGCAGAATCTGAAGGCGGCCCCAAGATTCCCACCGCGCAGAGTACACAAGCTGTGTAATTCCCTCCCCTCCACTGTGGGCCTGCAAATATGACGGGGTGACTCGTGTGATGAGGCAAAGGGGAGAGGATAGTTACTCCCTTAATTGCTACTAACATATATAAGACTGCGTCTCAGCAAACTGGAGCGCCACCTCTCCCGGGCTTTAGGGACTGGCTCCATGCAGGGAAAGACCTTCGCTAATGAACCCCGTGTGAAGGCTTAAGGCCGCCTCAGATCTTTCCTGGGTGTGCATCTTCCCTGGCTTCTGTGTATGTGTGTTCCCCATTTCTGCAGCATACATGGCTGCATTTAAACGTCTTAATTTCTCTAATAGTCTCACCCCTGCTTTATTTCCCTGCCATAATCTTTTTGTCCTCAGGGACCTGCAGGAGTGCAGTCTCCGTGCCCGTCTCCCAAGATTTGGAATCGGCCAGTGCCCTTACAGGCCTCCAATCCGGATTGCAAACTCTCACTGCTGTTCCCATCAGCGCAGAGGCAGGCCGTGCGGACACGCGGCCCGGGCTCAGCCTTCAGACAAGGCAGAACATGCAGTCATGTTCCTTCTCTGCGGTAGACCTGAGAGTGGGGCAGCTTCCTCCCCACTGTGCTGTGACTCCCAGGAAGGAGGGCATAGGGCCAGGGCCAGCAAAAATGCTCCCAAATTTCTTATCATTTCAATGGTGGGTTTTTTTTCGGCCAAGGTGTTTGCTTGGTTTTTGCAGATCCTTCACTGGTTTCTACAGTGCTCACAAAGCTGCCCTGATCAGCATGTTGTTCACCCCGTGTTTTTAGGGGAAACATGGACCTGCAGTTTCCTAGGTTGCCGTTTACTGATGTCACTCTGATTTAATGTTAAACTTTCATAATCTTTCTTATCATTGGCCATCGCTGGCCTTCGGGAATTCTTGTCATTGATACAAAAGTTTTGCACTTATTTTTTTTAAAGAAGATTAGCCCTGAGCTAACTACTGCCAATCCTCCCTCTTTTTGCTGAGGAAGACTAGCCCTGAGCTAACATCCAAGCCCATCTTCCTCTACCCTATACGTGGGACGCCTACCGCAGCATGGCTGGCCACGCGGTGCCATGTCCACACCCGGGATCCCAACCGGGGAACCCCAGGCCACCGAGAAGCAGAACGTGAGCACTTAACCGCTGCACCACCCCGCCGGCCCCTTGCACTCTTTTGAGATGATATCTATCTCTTTAATTTGTAGGTGAAGGAGACCTGGCATGAAATGTGGTTGTTCTTGCACGCGAGGCATCCACAAGACTGGCTGGACTTTTCTGCAAACAGAATGTTCTGCCTGGTGAACTCACAAGGCCCCAGGGAAAACATTGCTTGCAAACAAGAATGTTTTATCAGCTCCTCAAAAGGAGCAAGCCTGAGACCTTGGGAGTTTGAAACATTATGAAGGAACCTGTTATGAACAGATGTGTAGGGGAAAGGTCATTATTGTGGGACGCTTGTGCAGGTTTAGGTCACTGACTCACTGCTTTGGCAAAAGGCCGGCTTTGTTTAGGGGCTATAAGAATAAAGAGCCCGGCTAGCTCGGGGATAGAGGAGAAGACTACTATACAGCAACCGGTGTTCGTATATTCATTTCGTCAGCAACAGGACAGGTTTTGATGAGGGGACTTCAAGCATTTCTGGTAACATTCTAAACTTTTATGATAGGGTTCTAAACATTTTTGATGAGGTGGGAAAGGAATTTTAACACCAGATCTTCCTGAATGAGGGATCCCCTCACTTCCGATAAGAGTCCAACTTTCAAGCCCCAGTCGTGTCCTGGTCCTTGGGTTCTGTGGGAAGGAGGATCTTTAGTTCCAAGGTCGTTTCAAGTCACAATTTCTCCTTTTGTGCGAGCCCTGGCTATGTGAGTTTGCACATTTTCTGAAAGGCAATTCTTAATCACTGTGTTAATAAGAGATGGGTCAGTTGAACTGGTCCTGGAGGGCCCGAGATTACGTCTGCAGTTGGAATCCTGGAAAACTGGCAGAAGCTGGTGAAGGGTTAAGAATTCTTATCAAGGTCAGCTCTCCCAGATCTCTCTCTGTAGTGCCCATTTGAGAGAAGGTAAAAATTTCTTGTCTCTTCCTTTCCAAATTTAGCTTAGCAGGAGAAAATACTTGTGTGAACTGATTTCTTCAGTATAGCGACTCTGGTAAATTTTGGTATGAGTACTCTTGTTTTCTATAGATGCCTTTCCTCCCAGTCATGGTTCTCTTTTGTCTCTGTCTTTTGTGTAATTTGTCATAGGAGGAGAAGCATAAGGCAGATGAGGTTGTCTTTTTATCTTGTTCTATGTCTTTGGCTTTGTGACCAGTGAGAATACTCTCTGGTCTTCACCAGCCAGAAGATGCCAAGTGTTGGCTTGCATCTGGCAGCCACCCTAACAGGCTGGAGATCTAAGAGAGGAAGTGACAAGCAGCATTCTGTGTCACGGTGGCAGCTCTCAGGGGACTTTGTCTTAAGGGGTCCCGATCCAGAAGGGGCTTTTGTCATCTCAACCTTTGTTGTCTCATTAGTGCTGGAAAAGTCTCATTCCAGTAGCTCCTGCCTAGTGTCACAGATTAGCAGATCTGTGACTGGAGGCATCTCAGGTTCTCGTGGCAAACCAGAGACACCATGTTCACTAAGACCATTCTTACTGCCTGTGACAATGAATGTCTTTGCTTTCTTAAGCTAACTCTGGGAGTGAACTTTCTGGATCTTGAGAGGGCTGCAACTTTTGCACCCATCATTAAGCCATATAAAAGCGTGTTGGGGGGCTGGCCAGGTGGCACAGCAGTTAAGTTCGCATGTTCTGCTTCAGTGGCCCGGGGTTCGCCAGTTCAGATCCCGGGTGAGGACATGGCACCTCTTGGCAAGCCATGCTGTGGCAGGCGTCCCACATATAAAGTAGAGGAAGATGGGCACAGATGTTAGCTCAGGGCCAGTCTTTCTCAGCAAAAGAAGAGGAGGATTGGCGCCGATGTCAGCTCAGGGCTAATCTTCCTCAAAAAAGGAGAAAGCATATTGGTTTGATTGATATTGAGATAAATAGATCATTGAAGAGTCTACTTGTCAATGGCCAGATGACGAATCCTTTGAATTTAAAAAACTCCTATATTTCAGAATTTTTAGAGAGTTCTCCTCCTAAACAACTGTCTTATTTGTACCTATGGAAAGAGCAAATTGAAAAGAGGACATGAAGCAGTATGGTGGCTGACCTTAGGGACTCCCTTGAGAAGAGGAAATTACCAAGCCCTTTTTACCTCCACTTCCAGAAGATCCTACCAAATCTAGAGAAGAGTTAAAAAGATCAGTGGTCATTCAAACTCCATTCACAGGACCTTGACTGGCAGCTCGCATGTGTTCTTCCCACTCAAGATTACACTGTCATTAACAGACAAGCCAGACAGACCCTTGGGGAAAAGCCCCTCACGAAGGAAACAGATGAGCAGAATTTCTCCCAGGCCCTCCTACAAGTGATCAGGAGATGGATCAGCTAAAGGTCAATGTGCAGGGGCTGACAGAAGCAATAATAGGGGCTTTTCCCCTTATGGTGAATTGGTCCAAAGTTGAATTGTGCTCTTAGAAAAAAGGAAAGCATTTGAAGGCCTTTGTTGAATGCTTTATACAGACATTACAAAAACATAATGTATTAAGTCCTGAAGTCTCAGAATGCACAATTCTTTTGATTTCCATCTTAGTTGGAAATCTTTCTAAAATAAGGAAGCAAGTTGAAGATAGTGTAGTTGGATAGGTGGGTCAGTCCCTTGATATCACTCAAGCTGCAATACAGTTCTTGGAGGAATTAAAAACAACTATCTTTGCCTTACAAATCTTTACAACAGCAGAAATGCAGCTCTAGAAGCAATTCAAAATCCACTGATCCTCACCAATCCCCAAACCCTTCCCTCTTCATTTCAAAATGCCTGCAGATGCTGTAAGAGATCAGGACACTGGAAACAGAACTGTCTTGCATTTAAGAAAAGAAGGAACAATTTAAATAGTAATTACCCTAGACAGCTGATAATATGGAAATATAGCCCAAAACTCCTAGGAGAAAACTTGGATACTTTCTCTGTGCCTTTGAGATGTAAACTTTCTACCCTCTCTTCTCTAGGACCTGAGAGTAAACTTTGGGGAAATGATTCTCATCAGATGGGAAAAAAAAGGAGCCTTTTGGAAATTGGGCAAATGAAAATATCTTAAGTGTATTCTTCACAAATATTAGTTAAAAAAAAAAAAAGCTTTAGCAACCTAAGTAATCTTAACTTATTCCATATGCCAGAAACACAATTTGGATGCCGCCGTTCTTTATAAGCTAGTGAGTTTTGTATTATTGTACCTGACTCATGGCTAAAAGTTTAGAACAAACGCTATGAGGTCTCTGCATCAGTATGGTCATGTGTGTCTATATACGTATATTGTAAATGTGTGATATTTTTCTACCTCTGGATGGTATTCCCAAAATTAATTTATAAAAGAGTTCTATTATTCTTTTAAAATAAGTATCATATAAAAGAAGTGTTTCTAGACTCTTAGATATATAGAAATTAACCCAATGTTTTTCAAGTTCACATGATCTGAGATAATCTTTGGTAAATAAAAAGTAGTTTACATTTGTTGAGTTAATTAAAATAGGTATGCCTTCAGAGTTATCACATTAAATATAATGTAGACATGCAACTTTTATTCTACCTGGGTTTACTAGTCAAGTAAATTCATGTTATCTCTATTATAAAATTTCTCAGCAAGAAAAACAGCTTGGGATTATGGCTGACTTTGTCTAATGTCTCATGAAATTTTTGTGAGTAATCTAAACATAATTGTTAAGAATAAGTGAATTTAATAAATGGAAGTGGAATGAAAGGGGATTTTTTTTGATGTTGTTTTGTTTGAGGAAGATTAGCCCTGAGCCAACATCTGGGCCCATCTTCCTCTATTTTACATGTGGGATATCTACCACACCACAACTTGATAAGCAGTGCATAGGTCCATGACTGGGATCTGAACCAGCAAATCCCAGGCTGCCAAAGTGGAGTGCGCAAACTTAACCACTACACCACCAGGCCAGTGGTTTAAAATTAAAAAAAAAAAAAAATTTTAATGAAAATTCTTCAGTGAACTTTTCAACAATAATTATGTTTTATGGTATGTCTACTTAAAACTAGTTACCCAAATGTCTTTGGTAACTTATACCCTAGAGTTAGGCTAATCTAGATGATGGAAATCCATTGAATATTTAGATCATTTCCATATAAGATAAAATACTGAAAACATCAGTCACTGAATATGAGTTTGTCTACTTTTGGCATCTTTTTACAAAGAAACTAAAGATATTTGGGTCTGTTAGTAAACATACCCTGTGCCACACTGAAAGATTACACTATAAAAAAGTGTTGCTTCTAGACGTTATGAAACGTATTCATAAATTTGCCAATCTAAAGAATGCTGGTGTAACAGACAGTTCACAACTGATTACTTATTAATTTTCACTAGAAATTAAGGTTTCTAGGAGTTAAGAATTCTAACTAGGGGCCAGCCCCATGGCCAAGTGGTTAAGTTCACACGCTCTGCTTCGGCAGCCTAGGGTTTTGCCGGTTCGGATTCTGGGCGCAGACATGGCACCGCTCATCAGGCCATGCTGGGGTGGCATTCCACATGCCACAACTAGAAGGACCCACAACTAAAAATATACAACTATGTACTGGGGGGCTTTGGGGAGAAAAAGGAAAAATAAAATCTTTAAAAAAAAAAAGCTAGTAACAAACCAAAAAGTTAGTGATAGCTTTCTTACATTCGTTTCTATTTGTATGACTTCCACTGATGGGAACACTGCTCAAATCATCCAAATAAACAATGAGTCAGTAGTTCTCCCTGGTTGTGTGCCAAATAATAATTTTAAAAAATGGCATCAATTTGGAGCACGCATCTAAGTCAGAAATTTCCAACTTCAGTGATTTATAGAATTAGGATCCCTTGCACAGACAAGTCTCAGAATACAATTCCCAATGTGTATGAGACGCATGAGGCCTGTGTCCTCCTAATCCCAAAAGAATTATCTTGTAAGGGCAAATACACATATGAGAACAAAGGAGTTGCTCATGATGTCTTCAGAAACAAAGGCTTACTTTAGCTGGGTTACATATTTGGATTTCTATTAGTCTCTTCTGGGTAGCATTTGACTCATTGCCCTGGAAAGTTGATGAATTCAAATTTGGAATCACCAAGGATCTAATCAAAAGGCTGAAAAAATTGGTTCTTTTTCTGTGAGAGAGTGACACAAGCAGTCAGGTAGATTGGTTGATGCCAATTGTCCAGGAAGGTGTGAGTGGAATGCCATTGGCTGCAATCCTCTATGGCCTCATATGAAGAAACCAGAATTGCCCGTTTTTTTTTTTTTCCTTGTGGAGAGGAAGATTTGCCCTGAGCTAACCTCTATGCCAGTCTTCCTCTATATTGTATATGGGACACCGCCACAACATGACCTGATGAGCAGTGTGTAGGTCTGCTCCTGGGATCCAGATCTGCTAACCCTGGGTCACCAAAGTGGAGTGCACAAACTTAACCACTACACCACTGGGCTGGCCCCTGCTCGGATATTTTTATCATGGAGCCCTGGTGATGGATGATATTCAGTAAAACTGAATATCACAGCCACTGTTTGGGAAAATCCAATAATTGCATTAGAATGTGTATATTCTGACCCAACACAATAAGAGGGAAGAAACCAGTAAAAGGGTCATTATGAAAAGAAGAATGATTTCAAGCAAGCAGGTAAAAAACAAAACAATTAGATAGGGGCCTTGCTTGAATGTCTTGGGCAGACCCCATCCACTATCCATTGTCATTTGCTTGTCTGCAGCTCCTGGGTCAGCCGAATGCTTCCAAAGTTCACGTACTTCTGAAGGACCTCTGAGAATCCTGCTTGAGGTCCCCTATCGGCGTCGCCTTCAAATCATGAGGAACTCTGAATTTCTTCTCCGTTGTGAAAGGGACTTTCCCCCTTCTACTGGGCCGGAGTGTCATCGTGGCATTCCAAACACACCTGATACTCGAAATGTTTGCTTCCAGGTTGTGCCAATGCGTGGCAGCAGAGCAGAAGCATATTTTGTTTCCAAGTGTGTCACATACAAATTATTTGTAACAACAAATACAAATGAAAAATACATTTAATTCTACCATTTGAAAACAGAGAAACAGATTTCCTTCTCCTCCCTAGTCTGAGTGTTTATCTTTGAAACCTAGAAGACTACACAGGCCTCTTGTCAGCATGGCCTTTTTTTCCCTGCAGCTTTACGACTCAGGAAAGTCTTTTGAAAGAACCTGGGAACCATCTCTTAAAAATGCAAACATACTGAGAGCCATTTCTTGAAATGCAAATATAGCAAATAAAGATAGCTCTGCCATCTCCCAGGCCCTGTGTGAGGGTAAGAGCCTAACTCTGCTCACCTTGCTCCAATTTAGACGCTGAGTGACAGTGCTGTCAAGTTCTTTCTTAAGCACTAGTTATTGTTTATCTTGAACACATGTATGTAATGTGTAGTAACTGCTTAGATACATACAGGGGGAGATATGTTCTGTCCTCAAAATTTAGTAGCAGATTGCCTGTGATGCACATCAAATTTTAGCTTGTTTATTTAATAATGTGGTTTTTTTGTCTCAAATATTTATCTTACTGGAGAGGATCTGGGCTGGGATCTTCTGGGTGTTTTCACCTCAGCAGTCACAATCACACACCTGTATGGAGGAACAAACCTCAATTCTCATCTCCTGAATACCTAGTGCACAGGCTTATGAGGGAAGCATGAGCAGTTACACAGTATCAGATTCAATAAGCCAACTCTAGAATGTGTCAAATTCTAATGTACAAATGCCTTACAACTTCAACAAATAAATCAAAAGAATAAAAATGGTAACTAAAACCTGTAAGTTAAGAGAGCTATGAGACATACCTACTGAAAGCCATAAGGGTACACTTAGAATTCTGCATGCGATTAATTTGATTTAAGAAGCAAACATATTTTTCAGCTGAGAAAATTGCCCATTGATAGCATAATTACCGTATTTTAAAATATTTTGCGTAACAGTTATTGGAGTTATTAACTAGACTTTCCATTTCAAAAACACATTTTTTTTTTTTTTTTGAGGAAGACTAGCCCTGAGCTAACTACTGCCAATCCTCCTCTTTTTGCTGAGGAAGACTGGCCCTAAGCTAAGGTCTATGCCCATCTTCCTCCACTTTATATGTGGGACGCCTACCACAGCATGGCTTTTGCCAAGCAGTGCCATGTCCGCACCAGGGATCCGAACCGGTGAACCCCGGGACACCAAGAAGCGGAACTTGCCAACTTAATTGCTGCGCCACCCAGCCGGCCACTCAAAAATATATTCTAAAGAGGTTATGATTTAAATGCCATGATGTCTGGAATTATGAGTAAACCAATGTACACAAGGATTGATGAAACAAGAATGGTAATGATATGGTAAATGATGGGAAATTTGGGAAGGGTTCCTATGGTTTCATAACACAATATTTTCTATTTCTGTATATAAATATGTCATCATGTCTGTAATTTTATATGCTGAGAGAGATTAATTTAAAAAGGCAGGAAGGAAGTTTTGCTTACACCCCCTTCCTTATCATTACACATTATTTGTTTGCAGCTACTATATGACAGAATAAAATATAATGGTGTGCTACCGGTAACTATTCCAACTCCATGTGCAATGACATCACGCGGGCAGTTTTAAACTGGCCAAGGTGGGAGCATTTATACCAGGGAAATTAGAAAACACTACAAATCATGGCTTGATATATGCTACTGTTGAATATCTAGATTTAAGAAAGCGATCAAAAATGTATTCATAAAGCCAATTAAATTTAAAAGTATATACTTTTATGTGGCCACTGCATTGTGTACAGCACAAAAAACATTCAGGAAATAGTCTCAAATTCAAAAACAACCACTCCTTACAGCAAAGAAGTCACATCGCTAAAGAAGGAATGAAAGATGGTTAAACTTCGTTGTTTCACTTACTCCTTCTTTGTGAGAGAAAAGGGGAATAGCCAAAATTCATTTTAAAAAACAACCAATATATATATGAACAGACATTTTACCAAAGAAAAGATACAAGTGACAAATGAAAAAACGTTCAACATTAGGAAACGCCAGGAAACGCAACTAAAACCACAGTGTGATATGGTTACACACTGATTAAAAGGCTCACAATTTTTCAAACCAACCATACCCACCATTGGCAAGGAAACGGAAGAACTGGAAGTCTCATTCACTGCTGGCAGGACGACAAAAGGGGATGACCACGTGAGGTCACAGTTTGGCATTTCCTAAAAAGGTATCTGGGCCCGGCCCAGTGGTGCAGCGGTTAAGTGCCCATGTTCCGCTTCAGCAGCCCAGGGTTCGCCAGTTTGGATCTCAGGTGTGGACATGGCACTTCTTGGCATGCCATGCTGTGGTAGGCATCCCACACATAAAGTAGAGGAAGATGGGCACGGATGTCAGCTCAGGGCCAGCCTTCCTCAGCAAAAAGAGGAGGATTGGCAGCAGTTAACTCAGGGCTAATCTTCCTCAAAAAAAAGGGTATCTACTCACCTACCCTGTGACTCAGGCATTGCACTCCAAGAAATTAACACAAGATCAATGAAACATGTACACAAAGAACTGGTTTCACACATCTCAGTGGTTTTATTTCCAACAGTCAAAAACTGGAAACAATTCAAATATGCAAACGGAAGAATAAATAAACAGTGGTACATCCACAGAACATCATACTTCCCACAATATAAAAAGAAGGAACTACTCATACTCATATAAGCATCATTGATGAATCTCAAAATGAAGAAGTCACACGAGGCTACTCAGGGAAAAAAAAAAGAGTAACCCTTTATGAGGAGAATCATATAGAATTCTGGAAAAGACAAACTAATTGTAAAACAAAATACATCAATGGTTACCTGGAAGGTAGACAGAAGAGAGAGACAGACATTAGTAAAGGGCCCGAGGTAAATAAGAGCTGGAGACCTTCATCATCATGATTAAATGGTTTTATGGGTTTACATGAATGTCAAAACTTATCAAACAGTACAGGTTAAATATAAGCAGCTTATTGCAAATCATTTATATCTTATTAGAGAACTAAAAATACAGTTCAACATGAAAATCTGGATCTCCTACAATTTTGGAAAGCCAGTCTGATAAACCTCTATTGACCCCACCATCTCCTTCCTCACACCATGGGAGGGATGCCTTGCCACAGTGCTGGCAAATACTGGAGACCCGTGAGGTCATTTCCACCAGATTCAACAGGAATGCAGGCTGGGGCACAAAGGCCACAGAGCTGGCCTCTCTCGTCTCAATTTCCTCCACAGCAATAGCCTTAAGGTGAATAGCCCAGAGAGGCTACAGGAATCCACAAAGTATTTACATGTTTTCCTCTCACCATGACCTCAGCTACACAAAATACTCACTTCTCCAGGTCATGAGAATTTGAGCCCGCTCATCCTTCACAGCCATAATGACTGGAACCTTCTAGGTGCCCCTTTAAAAGTGGCAAATCCCAACCAGTTTGGAGCAGTCTCTTCCCCTCCATACAAATCCAGTGTTTCTGTAATAAGTATGATTCCCCTGCCCACACAATCCTATAACCTGTGATGCCACTCTGGGGAATTCATGACATCAGAGCACATGGCTCTGCTGCAGGACCTGGGAACAGACTGCCCTCAGCAGCACTGAGCACAATGCAACATCCCCTGTGAACAGAACAATTTCATGTTGCTCTCACAAGCACCAAAGGTTATCTCAGCTGACCCTCCACAGACTGACCTCTGAACCACAAAATACCACGGCATCCATGCTACAATTAGGTCCACAAATCCCTGCACTCTTTTCTTGGAGGTCTTGGGCAGCAAGGCAAACTCGGGCAAAACTGGAGAGGAAAGCACATTCTGCCATCATACTGTCCCTCTGAGACACAGAAAGATTGGGATCCCAATCAAAGCTGTTCAATCCCTCACATTAGCAGAACACAGCTATTTTCAAACCACCACATACACTAACTAGAACCCCCAGATGAATGGTGGCTTAAACAATAAGGCCTTCATTTTCACACAAAGAGCAATGGGAGGCAGGCTGCTCCTGGGCTGGAAACTTGAAGGGCAGGAAATTCCATCAGAGTCACATGGGATCAACAATATCCCTGGAAAAGGCAGTCTATGTTTTTAAGTCACCAGCAGAGTCCTCTGGGCCAAAAACTGGTCAGCTCAGTCACGTAACTCATCAGTGAAAGTAATTACAGAAAGGAATAAAGATTCAGCTTTCTTACAAATGCCTCCTGCAAACGTAAGAACAGAGTTTGCTTCCCTGGACACACTGGGGAGGGTCAACGATGCACACCATGAGCACCTGAAAAGTGATAGAGCTTAGATGGCTTTTGCTATAGAACTGGCAGTGACATAAACCTGGTAAGGACCCTTGGCAAATTAAAGGTGCAAGGCAGCTCCCACATAACAGGAATTTCCATGATTTATCAGGATCACAAAGTTTAATAAGACATAGACAGCACCCTCATAAGGGATCTTCCCAGTGTCATTATACTTAAGAAGAAACAACACATTTCCTGCACCTTATCATTTTCCTGATGTGAACTTTGTGGTATCCAATGAGATTAGACTGAAGGGTTTCTCACATTCATTGTACTCCTAAGCCTTCCCCTAGTGTGAACCCTCCAGTGTGTATGCAATGAGGCTAGAGTTTCAGCTAAAGGATTTTCCACATGCACCATATCCATAAGGCCGTTATTCACTGTGAGCATTATGATGTTTTATGAGATGGGTGTTTTACGTAAAGGATTTTCAACATTTGCTACGTTATAAGGACTTTCTGCAGTGTGAATGCTCCTTGTGTTTAATGACACTGGAGTTTTTGGCAAAGCATCTTCCACATTCACTGCACTTATATGGCCTTTCTCCAGAGTGAACTCTCTCATGTTGAAGGAGTGAAGAACTTTGGCCAAATGCTTTCCCACATTGGCTGCATTCATAAGGCCTTTCTCCAGTGTGAATTCGCCTGTGTACAATGAAGTTGGAGTTGTCTGCAAAGGACTTCCCACATTCACTGCACACGTAAGGCCTTTCTCCAGTGTGAACTCTCTTATGTTTAATAAGTCTGGAGTTTTCAACAAAGGATTTCCCACATTCAATACACTCATAAGGCTTTGATCCAGTGTGAAGTCTCTGATGTTGACAGAGGGCAGAGCTTTGGCTAAAAGTTTTCCCACACTCACTGCACTCATAAGGCCTTTCTCCAGTGTGAATTCTTTGATGTTTTTGGAACGTCGAGTTTTGGCTAAATGATTTCCCACATTCATTACATTTATACGGCCTTTCTCTGGTGTGAACTATCCGGTGCATAGTGAGATTGGACTTTTGGCTAAATGATTTCCTACATTCCCCACACTCATATGGCCTTTCTCCACTGTGAACTCTCCAGTGTTGAATGAGCTCAGACTTTCGCCTAAAGGATTTCCCACATTCCCCACATTTATAAGGTCTTTCCGTACTGTGAACACTCCAATGCTGAATGAGGGTTGTCTTTTGCCCAAAGGATTTCCCACACTCCCCACACTCATAAGGCCTTTCTCCAGTGTGAACTCTCTGATGTCGAAGAAGTGAAGAACTTTGGCAAAATGCTTTGTCACATTCACTGCACTCATAAGGCCTTTCTCCAGTGTGAACTCTCCTGTGTTTGATGAGTCTGGAGTTTTCAGCAAAAGATTTTCCACATTCAATGCACTCATAAGGTCTTGATCCAGTGTGAACCCTCTGATGTTGATGGAGTGCAAAGAATCGGGTAAAAGATTTCCCACATTCACTGCAATCATAAGGCCTTTCTCCAGTATGAATTCTCCAATGTTGAAGAAGCGTAGAGCTTTGGACAAAGGATTTCCCACATTCCGTACATTCATATGGTCTTTCTCTGGTGTGAACTCTATGGTGAACAATAAGGTTGGATTTCCGGCTAAAGGATTTCCCACATTCTTCACAATCATAAGGTCTTTCTCCAGTGTGAACTCTCCAATGTGTAATGAGGTTGGAGCTTCGGGTAAATGATTTCCCACACTCTGTACACTCATAAGGCCTATCTCTGATGTTACTTTTCTGGTGTTCAACAAGGTGAGACTTTTTAAGTAATATTCCACATTCTTCAGAGTCAAAAATTCTTTCTCCAGTATACACTCTCTGAGGTTGACTGAGGCTATAGCTTCTGCTAAAAAACTTCCCACATTCATTCCACATAAAACATCTTTCCCTAGTGAGGAATCTCTGATGCTGAACAAGTGTGTGTTTGCAGCTGAAGGTGTTCGTGCATTCTCCCCAGTTATTAGTTTTTCCCCTCGGAAAGGCCACTCTGCTCTCGGTTTCACTGTTTGACCTCTCCCTGATGGCAGTAGTCTGTTGCTGAAGAAATTCAGAGCTAGCCAAGAAGTTCTTCCCAACTACCCTGAAGATAAATGGCTTCCCTGACACATTGCATTTGCAGTTCTTCACAAATGAGGCTCTGTTGACACGCCTTCTGAAGGGTTTCTCCCCAGTGCACTGCTTCTCATGCTGACAAACATTTGTGCTGACATACAACTGTACCCCACATGCCCCACACCTGTGCAGTTTCTGCTTCTCATGTGTTTCCTGGTGCTCAACCAAGTGTAAAATGTCTCTCAATATCAGGCCACACATTTCACAGGGGTGCACCTTCTTGGGAGGCAGATCTGCTTTGGGAGTCCTGACCTGTGACACTCTTTGTACAGAAACACTCTGCTCAAAAGGAGCCTCCTTGTTCTCTGCTTCATGACAACAACCTGAGAGAGAGAAAAATTGGTAAAGACCACGTTGACCTTGATGGGAGGGGGGCAGCCCATACATAACTATTTGTCTGAAAAACCCAGGAACCAGTCTATGGGATTGTTTATAGGAACAGGGAGTTGGGTTCAGGTTGAACACAGTGCTCTTTAGCAGTACTGGGCCATAAAGAACACAGGATGGGGGAGGCTGCGTGAGGCAAAGGACACAACCATGTGGTGTGTCACAAAGAGAGGTAGGGTGTACACCTCATTTCTCTGCAAACAACTGTCAGCAGGACCTTGTCTACTAGTGGTGTGAGGGCAATGTAGATAGGTATCTCCAAGCCCAAGAAAATAAAACTGCAGCAGAGCAGCTGTTGGTCAGGGAGTTTTAAGAATGAGCACACATCTCATAATACAAAATACAGGCCAATGCTGGAGACCACTGCAGATGAGCAGCAAGAAAAATGGGTGAGATAGGGACTCCAGAGATATGAGGATGAGCCACAGGACAGATGAAGAGTAGAAATGACACAGTGAAGAACTGACAAGCAACAATGCCAAAAATGAAGCAGAAATAGAATGTGGCCACTGGCATTAGCACCAAAATACCAGCCAACCAGAACAGGTTTCTGGTATCATTTGAGCACGGGACTGACACCATGCCCTCCCCCAGCATGTTACTGTTCAGGGTCAGGTTCCCTCTGAGCCCATTTTGCTGACTCGGGATTCATATCCAACCTATGGACAACCAAGGACTCTCCACTCAACTCCCAAGCCGAGCAAAAATATGGGACTGGGAGGACACAAATACCAAGGAAAGAAAATAACATCTGAGCAGCCGGTGCCAACCCAAAACAACTTGGCACATCACAGCCCAGAAAAAAAGAAACTAAATATGCTACAGAGAACTCGGGATGGGGGTCTTGCAACAACAGCCCATGGTTCATATCAGGGAATTATTACCTGCAGCAGGCAGTGTTGGAAATGTCATTTATAGGAAGGAAGTAGACCTAGAGCATAGATGCCATGGATCTGGACAGTGCCACCCAGCCAGGAAGAGGGTAAGTGAGTTGGGATACATTAGGCTGAATGCAAGACTCCTGACCCTGGATCCTTCCATGGGAGGCTAAAGGGAAGCAGGTATGGGGCCTGCTCAAGAAGAGGAGAGGGCAGTGAACACACCTCAGTCCTACCAACCACAGCACTTACCCAGGGAACAGGGGAAGGAAGCAGTGCTCATGGTCCTGAGTGAAGAGGACAGAGCTATCTCTGGGGAAAAAGAAAGGGTAGAGACTACTTCAGGGCATGGCGAAAGGTGTGAGGGACTTACCCAGAGAGGTTATAAGTGCCAAGTTCTCCAGCATCACATCACGGTACAGGCGTCTCTGAGCCTCATCAAGGAGACCCCATTCTTTCAAGGAAAAATATATGGCCACATCTTCAAAGGTCACACAGCCCTGCTAAGATGATGACAGATAAAATCACAAAGAGTCCAATTCTGAAGACCCACAATCCATCTCCCTACACGTCTACTCTATGACCATTCATTTCTCAAGCCTTCCAACTCAAGAGGGTAAATCAGGCCCTGGTACCACTGGTGTCATTCTCTCCTCATGGTCCCACTGTTGACTCAGTCCAACCACCAGCAACAAGAGGCAGGTAGACAAATACATATCTAAGCTGTGGCCTAGCATTCGGGGATCCAGCCCCTCCAGACAAGAAATTCCCCTGGTATGGTCACTGTCTTCTAATTATCAATGCAGGGCCCTGGAACCCTCAGATGTGCCCCTCTCCAAGTACACATCATTCTTTAGACTGCACATCCCTCTATCTCTGTATCCCACAGACACGACCATGGTCACCACCACCCCACTGCCCCACACCATGGGTATCTCCCTACCCTCCCCATTTGTTACTAGTACTGTATACCAATCACTTCCTCCTACCCACCTTTGGGTTATGGTGGTGGCCGATCACAGGACACCTGAGACTGGACACATGAGACCAACAGCAGTTTATGAATCACATAAATTCACACCTCTGAGAACAGGACACCACTCACCACAAAGGCCCACATGGGAGCTGCACTCCAGAGAAGAGTGAACAAACGGGCTGCGGGATGCAAGCTTCATAGAATCGAGAAGGTGGGATGCCCCCTGGTTCCCACAGGAGGATGTGATTGGCTTGTCTGAATAACTTTACAGGCTGGTAGGGAACTGACAACTGCTACAAAGGGATAAGCAGGAACTGCTCCAGGTTCCCTTGGTCAAAAGGGCCATGAGCCTGGGAGACATTATGCACAGGAGCAGTGTGGGGAGGGAACTTACATTCAGGCCACTTCAGGATGTCAGAGTTTTGCCAAATGTGAAAGAAGCACATCATACTGGGTTTGGGACTTATACCACAACTTGGCAGACAGCATCCACAGTACACTTAGCAAATTCAAACAGGACCCAATAGGACCAGACATCTCATGGTTCCCAACAGCAGTGTTACCTCAAATCATGCTATGAAGGCCTCACTGAGTGGCTCTGTTCCTTGCTTCAGACTTAGACACACAGAACCAGGTGTAGATCTCAGATACCCAGAGTCCACTGCTACTTCTCTGATGCACTTGCTGTCGCCTCAGCACATACAAATTTCTCTGTCCCCCTAACCTTCATTCAAAGCCCAGCTCCATTAATCCCCCATCCCAGGGCAAGTGAGTCTCACAGATGGCCAAATTTACCCCTGACCTTATCTACCAGGCTGAATGAAACACCCCAGACCCCACCAAAGTCCTCGCAAAATCTTGGTGAGTCCAGAGTGGTAAATATGTAACAGCTCTGGATTGCGTGTGATCTTACATGAATTGCCTCTGCATTAATCTAATGTCCACTTTTCTCCTAGAAGCCTCAGCCACCTTATCAAACTATCCAGTCTGATACCACAAACTGTCACTGCCACTGATCTCCCTTACCTATCTTGATGAAGCTCAACACCATCAGCCAAGTACCCAAACAAGAGTCACAGCCCTTATTCAGTTTTACCTCTAGGAATATGCACCTTCTAGTACCAGCTCCTGGGTTAACTTTCCAAACATCTTTACACTGGCTGTCAGTAATGGGAATATGTCTACATAAAGCCTGAAATGGACTTGGGACCCTGGGTGTGGGATTTCTCCAGGGTCCCTAAACTCAAGAACTGGAAAAATAACATTAAGAGTCTTAGAAAACCACAAATCAGAGAACATCGCGGTGGAGGTTCCGGCCAGTGAGACACTGGGACACCCTCCACGTCCCTGTGTGGGTTCCATAGGAACTACCGCAGTCAAGGGAAGCTGTGAGGAGGACCAGGCCTGGGAGGAACGGGAGCCGCAGGGGGGTGATGGGCTCAGGCCTCCCTGTACCCTTCCCTGGTCCTGGGGCCAGGTGACCTCAGGCTGCCTTGTGTTCTCTGGGCCTCAGTGTCACCCCTTACCAGCTGTGGGACCCTGAACAAAGATTCCACCTCCCAGTGCCCCACTGTCCTCAACACCTCCCTCCACGCTGTCCTTCCTGTGAACAGGCTTTGGGAAAGTGCTGAAACCCTGACGGGGACCGCGTCCCTCTCTGTGCACAGCCCTCCCGGCTCCGGGGCCCTCGGACTGAAGGAGCAGCCCCTCCCCTGCCGGTCCAGGCGGGACCCCTCCTCACACTGTTCCCTCGGATACAACGGCGCCGCCGCCCCCTCCGCCCGGGACCCTCGCCCGCAGCCCGGTCCCCGACCGCAGCCACAGGCCCCACGAGCGCCTCCCCGGCCCGGCCCCGGGGCCTGGGCTGCAGGCCCGGGAGCAGCGCCCGCCCGAGGGCTGGAGCTCGGGCTGCGCTGCGGGCGGGGCGGCCCGGAGCCGAGCGCTCACCTGAGCCGGCTCCCTCCGCGCGGCCGCCGCCATCGGCCTCGGGGGCGGAGCGGGGCCGGGAGCGGCGGGAGACGAGGCGCCGGGCGCGGCGCTCCCTGGCCCGGGCCTGGCGCGGGGCCCCGGGCGGCGTCGCCGAGCCTCAGAGCCGCCTGGGCCGCGGGGACGGCGCCTCCGCCCGCGCCTCCTCGTCGTCCCCTCAGCCCCGACCCGGCGCTCCGAAGCCGGAACAGAACAACCACCAGCCGCAGATACAGCCCCTGAAGAGGACCCCGGAAGACCACTCGCCACCCTGGTGTCCAACCGGAAACTCCTTTTGTCCTGAGCCTTCATTGGCTCTGGGAGCCGTCTGTCGTCGTAGAGCATTCAGGGAAATGTAGTTCCAACAATCCAAGGAGGAGATAAGGTTCCAGGAGGACAGGCCTTGGTCCATTGTGAGTGGCCGTGGGCAGTGATGCTTCTCTTAACAGGGCTCCCCTCTTCTTAAAGGGGCCGTATGCGGACTTCTGGGGACTGCTTTCTGCAACTGATCAGCCAGGCATTCAGGCCGTGAATTAGGATGACAAATGTTTCCCAAGAGGCCATTGGCAGCAGTGCAAGTTGGCCCAAATCTGACGTGCCATTTTCTGCCCGAATACTGTTCCCTCAGAGGCACACAAACTTTGGGACTCCACAAAAGTCGTCATGCTTTCAGAGCCCAAATCTGTTGATAAACCACCCCATATACTGAACAGAACCCCCAAGAAAAAGAGGACTGAAAGAGTAAGGCCTTTCTTATCGTACAACCCAAATCAAAGTGTGGCAGGCAGTTCTCGGGTTGGTGACTTGGGAGCTGGAAAAACTCATCACAAGTATCATGTGAACCTAACATGTCCCTGAAAAGGTAGTCCTTCTGGCAAGGTGACAATAGAATTCGTTAGGTATCCTCTAGGTCAGAACTGGGGGAGGTCCATGCCCCAACTACTCAGAGGGAAGGGAATGCGGACCCCCTAAGGCTCAGGCTACTCCTAATTTGTTCTACCACCTGAGAGAACAGGTCGGCTTCCCTGAGCACACGGGGGTGGCGACTGGTGCACGCTGTGTGGACCTGCCAGGTGGCAGGGGTGAAATTGCTTTAACAACGGAGACTGGTAATGAGGGAAATCTGGGAAGGGCCCTGGGCAGGGCAGAAACTGCAACACAGCCACGCGTGCTTCTCACATAAATTAGACTTACGCGGAATCTCCCATGGATGTTTGGATGTGTGAGAGTCAAATCAGTCTGATGACTAGTCCAGAGGCTTTGCTCCACTTTTGTTATATTGAAGAAAGTAATTGCACATTCCTTGCACAACTAAGGCCTTTCTCCAGTGTGAAGTCACCAGTGATCATGGAGGGTAGGGCTGCAGCTAAAAGATTTCCCATATTCTCTACACTCATAAGACCCTTCTCCAGTGTGGACACCCCGATCCTGAAAAAGTGTATGTTTGCAGCTGATGGCTTTCTGGCATGCTCCTTGTTGTAATACCATTTTAACCAAGCTCATATTCAGTGGTTTTGTTTGGCCTCTCCCCAGTATGTGTGGCCTGCTTATGGTGATAGCCTGGGGTGGCTAGGAAGTCCTTCCCAGCCTCCGCACAGGTAAAGGGCTTCCTGGACAGATGAAATTTGCAGCTCTTCACAAATGAGACCCTGTCCATGTTGTTTCTGAAGTTTTTCACCAATGTGCTGCTCCTGGTGGCATCGAAGGTTTGCACCGAAATAAAATTGTTTGGTACATGTCACTCTCTTGTAAACAGTTTCTGCCCACAATGTTTTCCTTAGTGCTCAGCCAAGTGTAAAATGTGTTTCAAGATGGGGCACACATCTCAGAGGGGTGGATGTATGGATGAAGGGACCTGCCTTGCGAGTCCTGACCTGAGCCTCTCCTGCAGAAACACCGTTCAGAAGGAAGCTCTTTGTTCTCTGCTCTGCACCAAACCTGAAAGCAAAGAAGTGACAGTGAAGTATATGTTGGTGATGTTGGGAGGAATGAGTCTACAATGACAAATTGAACTACATCCAGCTGAGTTACTCCATTGTATTGCATCCAGGAATGAGTCTATGGGATGCTTTTCAAGAAGTGGGAGTGGGGTCTTCTTGTGCATTAATGGGCCTATAAGGTCACAGAATGGTAGAGGCTTCACCAGGAAAAGGACACAAGGACAGGGTGTTGCACAGGGAGACAAGTCAGATCTATAACTCCTTCCTCCACCAAAGGCTTTCACAGGAACTTGTGTGCTGGATACACCTAAGGCTGTGCAGAGGCCTGTCAAAGCCCAGGAAAACCCAATTGCAACAGTAGCAGGAGTTCAAGGTCAATCTAAGGATATGTTCACGGCCCGCTGAACAACATGTGAGGGCCAGTGGTGGAGAGCCCTGCAGAAGGAGTGGTGAGAGAAACGGGTCAGATGCGGAGTCCAGAGAGGTGCAGGTTACCCCTGGGCTGGAAGTCACACAGGAAATGACGAGTAGTAGAATTGACAAGTTGGCAAAGTGTCAATATGGGGAAGGAAAGGTAGAAATGGGGTGTGGCCACTGGCAGTGGCATCAAAACTCTGGTTGAACAGGACAGGCTCCTGGTATGATATGAACATGAGCCTGCTGTCATACCCTCCCCAGCTACCACTCATCAGGGCCAGGTGCCCTCTGAGCCCGCCCTGCCATGGCTGGTGTCATGTCTATCCTGTGAAGCACAGAGGACTCTTCCCCTGGGCTCTAGTTTGGCAGCTACATGGGACATGGAGGACACAAGTACTGATTGAAAGACCAAACAAGTGAGTGGGCAGCACTGGCCCAGACCAACTCAGCACATAACAGACCACAGGAAAAAGGTCTACATGCTACAAAGAAAACCACGCAGGAGGTCTTCAAAAACAGCTCATGGTCCAGGAAAGTAGTGACCATGAGAATGTAGGTACTTCCTGGCACAAACCAGCAGGAGAAAATATCAGCTAAAGGAAGGGAGAAACCTGGGGTACAGAGGCGCCATGCATCTGGACACAGTCACTGGCCAGGCAGAGGCAAGCAAACTAGGCTCCATTAAGCTCACTGTAAACTTCTCATCCAGAATCTTTCCCTATGGGGCTTCAGGGCAACAGAGATGGGGCTGCAGGGGAGGGGAGAGGCCAGTGCAAGCAACCCAGCCCTATCAACCCCAGCACCTTCCGAGGGAAAGGGGGAAGGAAGCAGTGCCCGTGGTCCTGATGGGAGAAGGACGGAGCACCCCCTGAGGAAAGCACGACTCGGGGAGTGGGGATGCCTAGCCTAGACCAGGTCACTGGGGAGGGTGTGAGTGCCTTGCCCCGGGAGGATACAAGGATATAGGTGACAATTCTTCAGAATCACCTCGTGGTACAAGTGTCTTTGACCCTCATCAAGGAGCCCCAGAAATACACAAGCATATCCTCACGTGTCATAGCATCCTGTCATGATGGGGACAGAGAAGATGAGGATCAGCATCTCTGAGGACCCACGTCCATACTCACCTTCCTCCAGAGCTCAGCATCTCAGAAGAGATGCCAGTCCTTGGTGCCACTGATGCCCACGCTCTCCTCGTGGTCCCATGAACACCCTGCTCAGCCCTCAGCAACAAGAGGCAGGAGGGCAGATAGACTCTGTCTAAGGAGTGGGCCTGGACTGCAGGCCCCAACCCCTCCTGCCAAGCAATAACCCTGGGGCCCCCAAGATCATGACTCCCAGACACAAGGCAACCCGGCTTCTCAGTTCCACCTCAGTCCCCAACAGGAAGGCCCTGGGGCCATCAGCTCACACTTCCTCTCGATGTGCACATCATTCTGTAGACCATCTCTCTCACATGTCCAGACACCAGAGTCACCCTCCAACAGCCACCACCACCTCCCTGCCCCACCCCATAGGCATCTCCCCGGACCAACTCATGGACCTGGTACATGGCATCCAGAGAGTGCTTGACAAATTCACACACGATCCAGCACAACCCCCCACCTCTTATGGATCCAAATGCCAGGGAAAGCCCTGAACGCTGCTTTGGAGGCCTCTCCACCTGGCCCTGATCCCTTCTTCAATATGTGCCACTCAGTACCACATGTGAGTTTGAGACCCCATGACCCTCTGCCACTTCTGTGCTAACTTGCTGTCCCCACAGCAGCCACAACCTGCCACTCTCTACCAAAACTTCATTTAAATCCCAGCCCCACTGGTCCCCATGACAGGTGTAGTGACTCTCACAGATAATGACCCTTGTGCCTGACCTTATCCACCAGCAAGACTGAAACACCTCAGACCCCAACAAAGCTCACTACACAGTTCTGTTGATTCCATACAGAAGTGAATAAGCAACCCAGACTCAGTGTCATCTTGTCTCAATTACTCCTACGACTCTGCATCCATCTCATGTCCACTCATCCTGTGGGAGCATTGGTCACCTGCCAGACCATCCTCCCCACCCACCTACCCTCTTCATGACCACTAATCTCCCTCATCTGTGCTTGTGCCCCCAACCCTCAACCATGTGCCCGAGGAAGAGACCCAGTCCTCAGCACCACCCACTTCTTCTAGACCTGCTAATAGCATTACCACCGTGACATAACTCCCCCCTCGTAAATGTGATCCAGAGTTCCACCGTGGCCCGCATAATAGCCACCACTTGTGGATGTCTCCAGCATGAATCCCTCCGCAGATTTCCAGACCTGTGTGTCCAGATCCCCACTTTATGACTTCACTCACAATTCTCTAAAACACTTCAGACTCTTCACGGGGCCAAAACAAAACTCATATTCACAGTGAAAATTAGTTTACCACCAGCTTCCTATCCCAGTTTATGCAACTTCCATCCCTTCAGCTGCTAGGACCAAAAACCCTTGGGTCATCCCTGACTCCTCCCTCACAGAAAACATCCAAGAATCCACTTGGTCCTTCTAAAAACATGGACGCAGAATCCAAACGCATCTCCCTCCTGCACAGCTACCACTCTGATCCATCAACACTCAGCTGGACTATTGCAACGGCCTCCTCCTGGGCTCCCTGCCTCCTCCCACAGCCCCATACAGAATCCGCTCTCCACTGTGCAGGGTGTGACTCAGACCCTGTTACTCTATCAAAGCCAGAACCTTCAACACACGTGAAGAAAAGAAAAGTGACTGTGAGAGTTTCAAAAACCCATTCTCAAAGTGGAACTTGGTTTACACTTAGACAAATTCGAGTGAAGTTTTGGATTCTAACAGACATGGGACACCGTCAGAGGCACAAAAAAATCCTCACATCATATGTGTGCTTTTGAAAAATGCAATACGTGAACAACAGATAATTTTGAGGATCTTGAGTTAGGCCAGATTCCAAAGTCAGTATTTGTGAAAACAATGAAAAGATTCAACATTTCAAAGTAATGGCATCCCATTCAGAGGCCATCTAGGTAAGCCACGGAGCACTTAGTACAGCTCGTGCCTGTGAAAACTACTAAACTATGAGATTAAATCTTCCAGGAAAACACACAGATTCTCAATTCACTATTGGAACATAGACTAATGTTGAAAGAAACAGCCCTCACTATGGGAAATAATGTTGCACTTGAGTTTATTAGAGATAAGAAATGTAACTTACATTAGCATGATTTATCATTTGTATCATCCATGTTACCTAAATATACTGCATTGAAATGCTATTTAGACAATTATGTGCTTCATATTTACTGACATTAACCCGTAATTTACATGAGTAAATATTAAAAATCAAACAAAATTAATTTTCAAATCAGTTTTGTGTAAAGCAGACATCACAGGACTACATTTAGCCACACATTGTACATTTAGCCACAGATAAGATGACTTTTCAACAGCCCAGTATGTTCATAAGTTAATCATGATAAAAGACACACAATTATTTAAATATGGATAATAAGGAAGAAACAAAAATTCAGCTATTTGAAAGTTGCCATTATGTGCCAATGACTGTAAAATTTTTCGAAAAATTGTTTTCATTTCATTAAAAAAATCCAAAATATATCTTTAGTACTTGAATCAGAAGTTTAATGGTGGGTTAATATAATGAGCAATAAAGCAAATTGATTTCAAATAGAATTTTTTAAAAGAAGCCTGATCACATGACCCCCATGAAGAAACACTCAGTGACCCATCCTGCTTCCTGTGGAAAGTTTCTGTTGTTTGGTGAGTCCGTGACGAACTGGTGGAAGAAATGATCATGACTTCTTGTGCTTTCTTTCAAACGGGCGCGTATACACACACACACACACACACACAAACAGACACTATTCTTAAACTCCCTTCAGTTCTTTGAAGTCTTCATAAACCTCCACAATTAGGATATTCCTAGGATTTTTCTCTTCATTTGAAAGGACCTTTACCCGATATGCTTAGAAAATGCAAATAAATCTTTTGGGTGTCAGCTTACAGTTCAGATCAGCAGTGAGTTTTGTAAGGGTAAATACAAATCTGAAAAAGAAAAAAATATCCCTGAGGAAAAAGGGACAGCCACTCCACCCACCCAACACATTTCTTAGAGTATTTGCTTTAGAAAACCTGTAACTGTGAATTCTTCCTCTGCCCCTTGGAGATATATACAAATACTTTTTAAAGCTAATTAAGCCTCATACCAATTTTACAACCCAGGAAACTTTTCCTTGAAGACCTTGGATATCTCTGAAACGTAATCACCGGAAAATCGCACGTCACGTCTCCCAGTCTCCATAGGACAGTAGGAGCCTAACTTCAGCAGGAGCCTGGGTCCAACTTACAAAATTCCATCCTGCCATAAAGACATGAGACGTTTATTTTTCCTTAGGATAAAAGCAATTGGCAAACACCAAGGTCCACTCTAATTACGAGGTGAATTTAAGATGGACTGTGTGTGACAAATGGTGCTGTCAAGTCATCTTACCTGAGGTCTTGTTATTGTTAATCTTAAGAACATGTGATCCTGGGTTGTATCTGCCTGACTATGCACAAGGCTGAGAGTTCTTACTGACCTTGCGGTCTCTTTAGTGGGTTGCCCATGATGCGCATCACATCCTGGTTTCATGCTTATTCAACAAGATAACTGTTTTCTACTTGTGTGGGGCAAGTTTTGTGGGTCATCAGAGATTTTGTTTATAATTACATTTCCCCCCAGTTTCGACCTCAGAACTCCAAATCACTGAAAATTCTTGACATGGCATTATCATGAAATTCTCAAATTTCAGTAGTGAACACCACTACCGTTTCAGAAAGTCATCTTGTAGTAATCATTATTACTTTTACATTTATTATGGAGGTAAAATAGACAGACCATAACGTTGGCCATCTTAACCATTTTAGGTATAGAATTCCGAGGCATCAAGTACATTCACGTTGTTGTGCAACGCTCAGCACTATCCATCTCCAGAACTTTTACATCACCCCAAACTGAGCCTCCAAACTCGGGAGACAAACATCCCCATTCCCCTCTCCCCTCAGCCCCTGGCAACTAGTCCTCTACTTTGTGTCTCTACGAGTTTGACTACTCTAGATCCCTCATACAAACAGAATCATACAATATTTGTCTTTTCTTGTCTAGCTTATTTTACTTAGGATAATAGCTTCAAAGTCCACCCATGTTGTAACATGTGTCAGAATTTAATTCATTTTTAATGCTTAATAATATCCGACTGTATGTATATTCCACATTTTGTTTATCCATTCATCCATCCATGGACATTGGGTTGTTTCACATTTGGCTATTGTGAATAAGGCTCCTGTGAACACTGGGGTACAAATATCTGTTTGAGTCACTGCTTTCCATTATTTTCGGTATAGTGGAATTGCCGGGTCATATGGTAATTCTCAGTCCAATATTTTCAGGAACTGCCATACATTTGAGTGATTATTTATACCAAGTCCATCTTTTGGCAGTCCACTAAGAATTATGAGGTCATAGTTGTTAGAATTTTTATTCAATAGTGAATCTGAGTCCTGTATATAAGCCCACAAATGTTGAGAAAAGCACTCCAATAAATGGTAGGATGTTCTGGAGGGAACTTATGGCCCAGAGATCAAGCTTGGAGCATTTGTGTTCTTTGTCCAGCAGACAAAGCAAAACTCTGACATGTGGGTATCACTGAAAAGGAACACAAAGGGGCTGAATGTTGGGAAGCCGAAAGACACCAAGACAGAGGTGTTCATCAGCCAGGGGTGTGGGTTCTCAAGTTGGGTCATCCAAAATGACAGAATACCCACTAAAGAGTGCAAGGAGACAAACATGCTCACCAGAATCATGATGGTGCGTGTGGCTCTGGCCTCATGGGCGGGTCTGGGGGAAAGTCTGTTGCGGTGAATGTGTTGGACTTGCAGCTTGTGCCTGGGCAGGACAAGGACCATGGAGCCACTGGTCCAGACCATGAGACCCAAACACACACCATCAGTGGAGGTGTAAATGACTGCAGATACACAGAATACCAGTCTCTCAGGAATGCGTAATGAACAGTATCTGTAAATGTTTTCCACACTCGTGTTTTTACTGTTCTTTGGGCCAATTACATTCACAGTAATCACCATATTTAACAAGAGACGTAGGATGCAGCAGATGGAACAGCAGAAGCCAATGAACATTGTGCATCTCACTCTGTGCTCCAACCACCCAGAGAAACTGGGGCAAAGCTTAATGGCCTGGAAGCCACTGAGGAGGCAGGTGGTACTGAGGGAAACGCCTCTGGCCACTCTGTGTAAATAGAAGACAAATTTACATCCAGCATCACTGAGAAAAGATTTCAATCCAAAAGCCACCACTGTCTGAGGGATCCCCTTTAGAGAAAAGAACTAAGTTGTTAGCTAAGATCAGCTGGTTGAGAATCAGCTCTGTGGGTCTCAAGACGTGTGCATTGAGCAAAGTAACATTATAAAGACAAAGGAGTGAACAATTTGCAAGGATTCCAGCACCAGTCTGAGTGAGGAAGGTAAGACCCCAACTTAAGCTAATAGAAACCCATCCGTCCATGTAGAGATGATGCAGTTTGATTTTATTTATATCAGAGGAACCTGGAGACTGAAAGAGAAAATTTGGTTATTCTCATTACACCCAGGAAGTGTCCTTTCTCAAAAAAACCATTATTCCCAGTGAATCTGAACATGAAGGATGACTTCTGGTTTCTGGTTCTGCGTATAAGGAGCTTGGAAGTAGCCACACCGACCTCACAGAAAGTAAAAGCTAACCAGACCAGAAAACCAACAACTCTTCTTGGACCCATAAGAGAGGGTAGGACACACAGCAAAACTCTGCCTCTGAGTTTGAGAGACATATGAATGAACACACAGAGTCATGGACCAGCGGAGCAGAGAAACTGAAGAGCAGAAGCTGCCATGGGAACCAGTGCCGGGCTGGGAAACCTGAACTGTAATTGGTGAATTGCTGGAGGCTCAGTGCCGACAACTCTGAGAGTTAGAGACTCCAGGGGCCCAGTCATAAGGGAGCCCCCAATATTGAGAGATTTACTCCAGGCACTCGACCAGATTCACACAGTAAATACTGAAAAAAAAATCCCCTCAGTTAGTAGTCAATGTTGATTGCTAGCTCTAGGGCAACAACTAAAAAAGGTAAGGAAAGAAGTATAACTGAGAGGCCGGCCTGGTGGCGCAGTGGTTAAGTGAGCACGTTCTGCTTTGGTGGCCCAGGGTTCGCCAGTTCGGATCCCAGGTGCAGACATGGCACCGATAAGCAAGCCATGCTGTGGCAGGTGTCCCATATATAAAGTAGAAGATGGGCACACATGTTACCTCAGGGCCAGTCTTCCTCAGCAAAAAGAGGAGGATTGGCAGCAGTTAGCTCAGGGCTAATCTTGCCCCCACCCCCCAAAAAAGACATATAGCTGGAATGCTAAGAAAGGAGAGAAAATGAGATAATAAAAAATGCTCAATTAAAACCACAAAAGGGAGAAAAAGCTAGGAAGACAATAATAGGAACAAAGAATAAGGGCAACAAATGAACATGAAGAACAGGCCTTTCAGAACCACAAATCTGTTTCTTGCAGCATCATTTGTAACAACAAGGACTGGAACCCACCCAGCTTCACTCAGTGCGGGATGGAAGGAATCCCGGCGCCTCCCCCGCTGGAACCCAGGCCTCTGTGGACACAGTGAGGACATTCTCTTCACTGTCGCCCTGATGGGACATACTGTGACGTGCAAAGAAACAAAAGAAAGGCTCAGGACATCCTGTGCCATTAGCTTTATTTTACTAAGAACCAGAGAGAAATATACCTTGATATGTTTTTGTGTGCATGTCTATATTTTTATATCTAAAAAATGGAAGGATAAATTTTAAAATCTCTAAAAATGGGTACCTGGGAGGAAGAGAGGAAACTGCTGAGGAGACAGGACGAAGCCCCACTGCTATGAATGTATCTTCATTTGGTTTAGAAGTTTACACGTATTTTTCTCACATATATAAATTGTCAAAAGTATTTTCAAATATAATTCATAAACCTAAAGAGAAAATCTAAAAAAATAACGAAAAGAACGTAATTGTTCCAAACTAGGGTTTAACCAAGCAAAGAGGACTTATTTCCACTGAATTTTAAGCAGAATTATGTGAGTATATGTTCTGCACTGATAATTGAACAAAATAAAAGTAAAATGTTTAAGTAATAAAATTGTGATTAGGTATAATGGGTAATTCATTTCCAAATTTTATGCATGCACATATATAGTATATATATATGGTCTTTAAATACCGTCTTGACTGAAAGCAACTCCAGCTTCCTGAAGAAACTGCTGGATCCACATCTAGAGCAGGCAGTGCGGGGGAGGAGCTCGGAAGCTTCCTGCACAAGAAAGCAGAGGGGCCACCAAAGACCACCAGGTTCATGGGAACAGAACAGAAAGGTTGGCATGAAGGAGTCCCACTGGCAAAGGGTGGGACATTTATGGCACCAGGTAATATTTTTAATTATTAAAACAAATGAATATATGTAAACCTATATGTTTGATACTGCTAAAAACACAACAAAATAATCCTCGCAGCTGGGGAATAGTAAAGAACCAAATCGCCACCATGAAAAATTAGAAATAAAGAGGAAGGATCAAGACCTTTCTTTTCTCTCAGAACTATTCCTCAGGAACTCTCTTCTCAGTAGATGGTTTCCACCCATCAGAGGCAAAGGGAGGACTGACCTGGGTCACCCTTACCCTGACCATACAGCCACTGAACCTCAGTGGTTGCCAAACTCCTTAGGAGGCAGTCAGTGGTGAATATCCTACTGGATGGATCTGGCTGATGATACAGGAACCTCCTGATTACACGGATCATAATGTCACAAAAATAGAGACAAGTGTATATTGTATTTTCATGTGATGCAAAAAGAAGTAGACAGAAGTAGACATGAACACCTATGAATGAGTCTACTTGAATGTCAAATTAGGGAGAATAACTATCTGCTTATGGAATTATGGGTCAAAAATGTCATGTTAAAAGATACCTCAAAGAGGCAGTAGGCCACATCAGAATAACAAAAGTTCCATATGATTAATGCCCTCTTTCAGGAAACAAAATATTTCAAGATAAAAGAGGGAGGGTATCTGCAAAATATAACAAAATCAAGTTACATAGAAATATGATACAAGGATTAGAAAACTGGTTGGATGCAGATTCAAACAAAAATATTGTGAATATTTACTAAACACTCTGGTGAATTTGAACGATGACTTGATATCTGATGGTATTGAAGAATTAATATGTTTATGGAGGATAAGATCCAGTAATTAAGAAAAAGAAAAGTGTGTTTGTCTTTTAGAGAAATCAATGATGTATTCAGAGATGCAATTATATGGCTGCTAGGATTTGCTTGAACTTAAGTAATTCCTGGAGGAGAACTGGGCACAATTTGACAGGAAATGAGTTGAGCCCTGGATTGGTCCTGGTGGAGCTGGGTGGTACATCCACATGGTCTATTATTTACCTCCCCATCCTTTGTGGATAGCTGGAAATTTCCATATTAGTGTTTAAAAATTATTATCTCAACATTTAACAAACATGGAGATCTTGTTCTCTATTTGCTGCAACATTTTCTTTCTCCTGGGTGCCACAATTGTTTACTGTGCGTCACTTGGCCTGCAATTTTCAGTGTTATGGTGAATTGAAGTCTCTTTATATTACTATATTCTATCATTTTCAGAAGCCAGGTTGAAAAATTTAAATGCCTTCCTTATTCAAATCAAAGGAAAGAGGCCAGCAACACAGGCAGAACTGTAAAATGCAGGATGCAAGGCCCAAGGAAATGGGTGGTTGTTCCCACTTCTAACTTTTTGTCAACATTTGTGTTACCATGCCATCAAATCTAGATTGTTTTAAAAAATATATCCTTAATTTTTAGATCATCCAGATAAAAAGTCAACAAGGAGATAGTGGAATTAAATGAAATACTAGACCAGATGAACTTAATAGATACATATAGAGAGAGAGGACCCCATCCCAAAACAGCAGAGAATACATTCTTCTCAATTCACATGGAACATTCTCACGATAGACCATATATTCGCAAAGAAGGAAAATCTCAGTAAATTTAAAAAGATTGAAATCATATCTACTATCTTCTCTGACCATAATGCTATGAAACTAGACATCAATTACAAGAAAAAAGCTGGGAAAGGAATAAAAATGTGAAGACTAAGCAACCTGTTACTGAAAAACAAATGGGTAGTCGAAGAAATAAAAGGAGAAATCAAAAAATATATGGAGACAAATGAGACTGAAAACACACCATACCAACTCATATGGGATGCAGTAAAAGCGGTCATAAGAGGGAAATTTATAGCAATACAGGCCCACCTTGACAAACAAGAAAAAGCTCCAATAAGCAATCTTAAACTACACCTAACAGAATTAGAAAATGAACAATAAATAAAGGTCAAACTCAGCAGAAAGAAGGACATAATAAAAATTAGAGCAGAAATAAATGAAATTGAAACAAAAAAGACTGTAGAAAGGATCAATGAAACAAGGAGCTGGTTCTTTGAGAAGATAAACAAAATAGACAAACCCTTAGCTAGACTCACTAAGAAAAAAAGAGAGAAGGCTCAAATAAATAAAATTAGAAATGAAAGAGGAGAAATTACAATGGATACCACAGAAATACAAAAGATTATAAGAGAATATTATGAAAAACTATATGCCAACAAACTGGACAATCTAGAAGAAATGGATGCATTCTTAGACTCTTACAACCTCCCAAAACTGAATGAAGAAGAAATAGAGAATGTGAATAGGCCAATCACATGAGATTGAAACAGTTATTAAAACCCTCCCCAAAAATAAAAGCTCAGGACCAGACAGCTTCTCAGGAGAATTCTACCAAACATTCAAAGAAGATTTATTACCTATTCTTCTCAAACTATTCCAAAAAATTGAGGAAGATGGGAATATTCCTAAGATATTCTACAAGGCCAACATCACCCTGATACCAAAGCCAGATAAGGACAACACAAAGAAGGAAAGTTACAGGCCAATATTGCTGATGAACATAGATGCAAAACTCCTCAACAAAATATTGGCAAACCAAATACAGCAATACCTTAAAAAGATCATACAGCATGATCAGGTGGGATTCGTACCAGGGACACATGGATGCTTCAACATGTGCAAATCAGTCAATGTGATATACCACATTAAGAAAATGAGAAACAAAAACCACATGATAATCTCCACAGATGCAGAGAAAGAATTTGACAAGATCCAACATCTGTTCATGATAAAAACTCTCAATAAAATGGGTATAGAAGGAAAGTACCTCAATATGATAAAGGTCATATATGACAAACCCACAGCCAACATCACACTCAATGGGGAAAAACTGAAAACCATCTCTCTGAGAAGAGGAACAAGACAAGGGTGCCCACTCTCACCACTCTTATTCAATATACTACTAGAGGTTTTGGCCAGAGCAATTAGGCAAGAAAAAGAAACTAAAGGAATCCAAATAGGCACAGAGGAAGTGAAACCCTCACTGTTTGCAGATGACATGATTTTATATATATAGAAATCCTAAAGAATCCATCAGAAAACTATTAGAAATAATCAACAACTAGAGCAAAGTTGCAGTGTACAAAGTCAACTTACAAAAATCAGTAGCATTTCTATACTCTAATAACGAACTAACAGAACAAGAACTCAAGAATACAATCTCATTTACAAACGCAACAAAAAGAAAAATATATAGGAACAAATCTAACCAAGGAGGTGAAAGATCTATACAAAGAAAATTATAAGACATTACTGAAAGAAATTCATAATGACATAAAGAAATGGAAAGATATTCCATGCACATGGATCCAAAGAATAAACATAGTTAAAATATCCATACTACGCAAAGCAATCTACAGATTCAACACAATCAGAATCAGAATCCCAATGACATTCTTCACAGAAATAGAACAAAGAATCTTAAAATTCATATGGAGCAACAAAAGACCCCAAATAGCCAAAGCAATCCTGAGAAACAAGAACAAAGCTGGTGGCATTGCCATCCATGACTTCCAAATATATTAAAAAGCTATAGTAATCAAAACAGCATGGTCCTGGTACAAAAACACACACAGATCAATGGGACAGAATTGAAAGCCCAGAAATAAAACCACACATTTATGGACAGTTAATCTTTGACAAAGGAGCCAAGAACATACAATGGAGAAAGGCAAGCATCTTCAATAAATGGTGCTGGGGGAGCTGGCCTGGTGGCACGTTCTGCTTTGGCGGCCTGGGGTTCGCTGGTTCGGATCCTGGGTGCGGACATGGCACCACTTGGCAAGCCATTCTGTGGTAGGCGTCCCACATATAAAGTAGAAGAAGATAGGCTTGGATGTTAGCTCAGAGCCAGTCTTCCCCAGCAAAAAGAGGAGGACTGGCAGTAGTTAGCTCAGGGCTAATCTTTCTAAAACAAAAACAAAAACAAAATGCCAGAGGCAAAAAGTCCCCCATGGGCACTTAAAAAAAAAAAAAGTCTACCTATGTGTAAGCGCCCTGATTGAAAGTTCCCACTGAGCCCAGCCTTCCAGCCATCTATAAGAAGGCACAGCAACGTGAGTGAAGTCATCCCAGACACTCTAAACCAACCCACACAGCACCCGAGTATCGCCAAGTGATTGCCATTGATGCCACGGGGAAGAGTAGGCTCACCCAGCTGAGCCCTGTTTGATTTCCTGACCCCAAAATTATGAGAGCTAAGGCATTGTTTGATATTTTAAACCACTAATGTTTGGTGTCATGTTTTTATGCAACAATAGACAACGGCAAAAGTAATGAATTCTTTCACTCACCTAATTCCTAGCCTCCTCCAAGGACAAGTGGACGTCCCACCCTCTCTTTGTAAGTTCTTTCACAGACTCACTTTTCCCTCTGGGGACCTGTCATGGTCCAATGAGCTCAAGAAAATGAAGAACTTACCTGACAGGTGAGGTTCTCTCCTTGAGAATTCAAGAGAAAAGAAAAATTCTAACTTGGAGAAATCAGGACATCTGAACTCTCCTGACTCTTTTCAGTGCCCCTCAGGCTTCCTTGAAGACACTCAGGGTCTCTGTCTCTCAGCCCCTGCAGAGATCAGCCTTGGGGGGCGACTCTCCTTCCGTCCCCACCGTGGCAGGCCAAGCTTATCCTCGCGATGCAAACTACTGGACAAGTCGACCAGCAGATCAGGCATTATGGTCACCTGGAGGTGAGAGTGAACCGTGCCCTGTGGCCCCTGACCCAGGACTTGTCTTTGGAGGATGTGCCCATGTTCGCTCAGGGAAGGCAGACACGGCCTTCACCTGGGAGGCAGGAGTGTGAGGGAAACCCTGCTTGGGTGTCAGGAGACCTGCATTCCAATTTGTGTGACCTTGGGCAAGTCCCTTCCCCTCTCCCACACAGAGGTAGTCCTCTCTGTGACTGTGTCCCATTTTGGACACTGAGAAGCTTAGGCTGTTGGTTCTGGTGACCATTTAAACAAGCTAAGAGTTTTCTCCCACTTCATTGAAGCACGACTTAAAAACAATAAAGTGCACCCATTTGAAGTATAGAATTCATTGAGTTTTGACAAATGTTTGCACTCGAGTAGCCACCACCGTAATCAAAACATAGAACCTTCCCGTCTCCCTCGACATTCCTCGTATCCCACTGTCAATGTCCCCCAGCCCCAGATGGCCACTGATTTGATTTCTGTCATTAGTTTCTGTTACCTTTTCAAAAATGTTATACAAATGGAATATATACCCTGTGTTTGGCTTATTTTATTTAGCATGATGTTCTTGAGACTCCTTCATCCTGTGGCATTTAGCAATAGTTAACTCCTTATTGTTGCTGAGTAGTATCTCATTCTATGGACATAACACATTTTGTTTATCCATTTATTTCAGAAGATCTGGTGTGTTTCCATATTCAACTAGTATAGAATAAAGCTGCCAGGCTTTTTCACATTTATTCAAGAAATGAATGAATGAATGATTAAACACCATGTGTTGGCCAGTTCCTAGTCATATATATCGAGGCACTAGACAACAACAGTGAGCTCTGTATACATCAGGACACAGAGCTAGTGATTGCTAATCCTGGACAGGAGTCCCCAACCCCTTGGTTCAGTGACAATTTTCACTGGCTCTGTGTTTACCAATAATGAGGATTTCCTGTGTTTTGCAGATGTTGCCTTGGGGTGACTCTGGCCAGTCCAAGTGGCATGAGCTGGGAAAGACTGATGGCTGATAAAGAATTCACTTTCAAGAGAGGGCACTGGCTTGACGGGCATTTTGGTGCCGCTGCACGGCTGGACTCTGGGGCAGTGTACTGGGCAGCGTGTCAGATGGCTCTCAGCTGAGAGCATGGGGGAGGCCAGGCCAACACCCTGAGATCCAGGGATGGGTACTGCCACGTTTCCTTTGATCCTACTGCACCCACAACAGAAATCTCACGACCCATCCAGAAGGAAAGACAGGAATGTGAGTGGGCAGGCTCAGGCCCAGGAAGGGGAGAAGCAATGTTAGCAGAAAATTTGCAGTCTCCACCACACAAATATTTTGTTAATTTTATCCTGAGTATTGTGTTTGGCTAAAAGGCAAATAACATTGTTTAAAAATTTCCCTTTTGGCCTTATGATTCTCATTTGTGGAAGTGTAATTTATTTTTTGAAATAGTTGAGAAGGATGGGTAATAAATCTTCTTTGAATGGTTGGTAGAATTCTCCAGAGAAGCTGTCTGGTCCTGGAGTCTTATTTTTTGGGAAGTTTTTGATTACTGTTTCAATCTCTTTACTTGTGATCTGTCTATTCAGAGTCTCTATTTCTTCTTTTTTTTTTTTTTTTTTAAAGAGTTTATTTTTCCTTTTTCTCCCCAAAGCCCCCTGGTACATAGTTGTGTATTTTTCCTTTTAGTTGTGGGTCCTTCTAGTTGTGGCATGTGGGATACTATTTCAGCATGGCTTGATGAGCGGTGCCATGTCTGTGCCCAGGATCCAAACCGGTGAAACCCTGGGCCACCAAAGTGGAGTGCGTGAACTTAACCACTCGGCCATGGGGCTGGCCCCTCTATCTCTTCTTGATTCAGTTTTGGGAGGTTGTAAGAGTTTAAGAATGCATCCATTTCTTCTAGATTGTCCAGTTTGTTGGAATATAGTTTTTCATAATATCCTCTTATAGTCTTTTGTGTTTTTGTGGTATCCTTTGTAATTTCTCCTTTTTCAGTTCTAATTTTATTTATTTGAGCCTTCTCTCTTTTTTTCTTAGTAAGTCTTGGTAAGGGTTTTTCAGTTTTGTTCATTTTTTCAGTGAACCAGCTCTTTGTTTCATTGATCCTTTCTACGGTCTTTTTATGTTTCAGTTTTATTTATTTCTGCTCTGATTTTTATTATTTCCCTCCTTCTGCTGAGTTTGAGCTTTGTTTGTTCTTCATTTTCTAATTCTTTAGGTGTAGTTTAAGATTGCTTATTGGAGCTTTTTCTTGTTTGTTAAGGTGGGCCTGTATTGCTATAAATTTCCGTCTTAGGACTGCTTTTGCTATATCCCATATGAGTTGGTATGGTGTGTTTTCATTCACATTTGTCTCCAAATATTTTCTGATTTTCCATTTATTTCTTCGATGATCCACTCGTTGTTCAGTAGCATGTTGTTTAGTCTCCACATTTTTGTTCCTTTCCCAGCATTTTTCTTGTAGTTTATTTCTAGTTTCATAGCATTATGGTCAGAAATGATACTAGATATGATTTCAATCTTCTTAAATTTATTGAGGCTTGCCTTGTTTACCATTATATGGTCTATCCTTTGAATGTTCCATGTGCACTTGAGAAAAATATATATTCTGCTGTTTTTGGATGGAGTGTTCCAAATACATCTATTAAGTCCATCTGGTCTAGTTTTTTGTTTAATTCCACTATTTCCTTGTTGATTTTTGTCTGGATGATCTATCCATTGATGTAAGGGGGGTGTTGAGGTCCCCTACTATTATTGTGTTGTCATTAACATCTCCTTTTAGGTTTGTTAATAGTTGCTTTATGTATTTTGGTACTCCTGTGTTGGGTGCATATATAAGTGTTATGTCTTCTTTGTGGAGTGTCCCTTATATACTGCCCCTCTTAGTCTCTCTTTATCTGTTTTATCTTGAAGTCTACTCTGTCTAATATAAGTATGACAACACCTGCTTACTTTTCTTTGCCATTAGCATGGAGTACTGTCTTCCATCTTTTCACTCTAAGCCTGTGTTTGTCTTTGGATCTGGGATGTGTTTCCTGGAAGCAGTATACTGTTGGGTCTTGTTCTTTAATCCATCCTGCCACTCTGTGTCTTTTGATTGGAGAATTCAATCCATTTACATTTAGAGTGATTACTGATATATGAGGGCTTAATAGTGCCATCTTATAACTCATTGTCCGGTTCTTCTGCATTTCCTTTGTTTCTTGTCCCATGTATTTCAGACTACCAATTTGGTTAGGTAGTTTTCCATGATGGTTTTCTTCATTTTCTCCTTGTTTATCATATATTTCTCTGTTCTAATTATTTTTTTAGTGATTACCATTAGGTTTGTATAAAAAAATCTTGTAAATGAGATAGTCCATTTTCTGATAGCCTCTTATTTCCTTAGACTGTGCCAATTCCATCCCTTTCCTCTTCCCCTTCTAAGTTATTTTTGTCATATCTTATTCTATCTCGCGCTGTGAGTTTGTGGTTAAAATAATGAGATTATTTTTATTTTGGCGTTTTCCTTCTCTTTATCCTTAATGTTAAAGTTAAATGTTTAATAACCTGATCTGATAGAGAGCTTTCATTTCCTGATTATTGCCTACCTATTCATCTCCTTGCTCAGGACTTTGTAGCCCCTTTCCTATTTTTTTTCCCCCAGGTAAGGGGGCCTTCTTGAGGATTTCTTGTAAGTCAGGTCTTGCGATGATGAACTCCCTTAGCTTTTGTTCATCTGGGAAGTTTCTATGTCTCTGTCACATCTGAAGGATATTTTTGCTGGATAGAGTACTCTTGGCTGATAAAGTCTTTGCCTTTCAGAATTTGGAATATATCATTCCACTCTCTCCTAGCCTAGTAAGGGTTCTGCTCAGAAATCAGTTGAAAGCCTGATAGGTGTTCCTTTGTAAGTTATTTTCTTCTGCCTTGCTGCCCTTAGTGTTGACTTTTGCCAGCATTACAACTATACGCCTTGCAGTAGGTCTTTTTACATTGATGTAATGAGAACATCTATTGCTTTCATTCACTTGTATTTCCAGCTCTTTCCTCAGGTTTGGGAAGTTCTCCATTATTATTTCTTTGCACAAGCTTTCTGCCCCATTCTCCTTCTCTTCACCCTCTTGAATATCTATAATCCCTATGTTGCATTTCCTAATTGAGTCAGATATTTCTCTGAGAGTTTCTTCATTTCGTTTAGGTCTTAGTTCTCTCTTCTCCATCTGAAGCATTTCTATATTTCTGTCCTCTAAGTTGCTAACTCGGTCCTCCATAATGTCAGCTCTGTTGTTTAGAGAATCCAGATTTTCCTTAATCTCATCCATTGTGCTTTTCATCTCCAACAATTCTGATTGGTTCTCCTTTATAGTTTCAATCTCTTTGTGAAGAAGTTCCTGAATTCGTTGATTTGTCTTTCTGTGCTTTCTTGTAACTTGTTGAGTATTTTTATTATAGCTACTTTGAATTCTTTGTCATTTAAGTTATGAATTTCTGTGTCTGCAGGGTTGTTTTCTGGGTAATTATCAGTTTCCTCCTGGTCTGGAGAATTAATATACATTTTTCATACTGCTTGATGGCATGGATTGTTGCCTCCGTATAGTGTTATTATCTGGTCACAGTTTCCACCTGCCACCACTGGGTGGGGATCAAGCACTGTGTATTCTGGGCCCAGCATGATCCATGGCTCCCCAGCTCCAGCCGCTGATTCCTTTTCTCTCTGTGTGATGCTCTGACAGATGACAGACCTAGAGAGTCTGGCGGGGGATGGGTGCTTTCTTTCACCTGAGCTTCCCCCAACCATTCCTTTTCTCTCTGTGCAGAGCTCTGGCTGTTCACAGGGCTGGAGTGCCTGGCTGGGGAAGGGGTGCTTTCTCTCACCACACCTCCCCCAGCTGCCGCCTCTCTCTCTGCACAGCACTCTGGGTGATGAAAAAGATGGAGTGCTGAGTGGGGAATGGGTGCTTTCTTTCATGTGCGTGCATCCCCCAGCTGCTACTTTTCTCTCTGTGCAGTGCTCTGGGCAATAATGGAGCTGGAGTACTGGGCAGGGGAAGGGGCACTTTCTTAAATCTGTGCACCTCGTGCAGCTGCTGCTTTTCTCTCTGTGTGGTGCTCTGGGTGATCACATGGCTAAAGTGCTGGGTGGCACCTCACCTGCATGCCTCCCCCAGCCACCACCACTCTCTCTGTGAAGAGCTCCCACTGATCTGCCTGGCAGAGGGAGAGGCGCTCCCTTTCTCCTGTGCAATCCCAGGGTCTTCTCCCTGGGCCTTCACCAACTGCTCTCCTGGGATGCTAGTTTGATGGAGACACACCCACAACAGCTCAGTCTCCTCTATCTGTGGGGCTTTCCCGCAGGCTGTGAGGGAACTCAGAGAGCAATGGTGTTCTTGTGGAGGGCCACCCCTCCCCCCATTCCTCTCAGAGCCATCCACTGTCCCAAGGTTGCTGGCTGCCATTGGGAAGAAAAAAGTCCCCCTGACTAGCTTCCACTTCCTCTGGAGGGCCCAGCCCCACCCCTTCAGATGTATGGTTGCGTGGTTCTCTCAGATGTCTTTTGTGCTGTATGAATGTCCTCTGTCGGTGTATGAATGTCCTTTTGGTTGTATTTTAGAGGAGAGAGTTCAAGAGGAGAGCTCACTCTGCCATGATGCTGATGTCACTCCACTTGGAAGTGTAATTTATTTTTTGATACTTATTTTGTATGTGGCAAACTTGATTAACTGTCATAAATACTGCAGATACTCATGATGTTAGTTTTTGAAAGATTTCTATGTAGATAACCACACAATTTGAGAGAAATTACAGTATATAAATGGTATTCCAATTATTTTAATTCTTTTTCATCTGTGTTATAGCCCTAGCTAGAATGTCTGGTACAATATTTGATTTAAGCACAGATAATTACAGCCTTGTTTGCTAATTTAAAAGCCAAAATTTCTATTTTCTTACTAAAATTCAGGTTTATTGTAGGGTTTTCATTGATAAATGTCAACTAGTTAAAGGTGTATATTTCTATGCATGGCCTGGTGTTTTTTTCCTAACATGAATTGACTTGTATTTTACTGTATCTGCACTTATTAAGACAGTGACACGATGTTTATAATCCATTAATATGTTGAATGCTATCAATGCATTTCCCAATAATAAACCATTCTAGAACTCCTAAGACACTTTCACCTTCTATGACATTCCATAAGCATAGCTGAATTTAACTAACAAGTTTTACAACCATTTATTCTAGTACCATAAATTGAGATGGGGAACAGGAATCTCTGAAAGATTTGAGTAAGTTTGGATACATCCTTTCATTGAATGATTCATGGAACTCTCTTCCTGTAAGTCTCTCAGGGCGTAGAATTTTACTCTTGCAGATTATTTAAAAATAGAAAGTATCAAACAGATTTGATATTTGTTAGTTTGATCAAGAAAAACATGTCTGGGGTTTATGACTTTATTTACATTAAAATCTTTATTTCATTTTTTAATCTAAGCTTCAAATTAAAATTGACATTTTAAGATAGTAGAGTGTACATGGTATGTTGGTGATTTTATACATGTGTATATCATGAAAGGATTCCTCTGACAAGGTAATTAACACATCCATCACCTATTTATCATTTGTGTGTGTGATAACATTTCAGTTCCATTCCCTTAGCAAATTTCCATTACGCAATATAGTGTTATCAACTATACTCACTGCATCTTACATTGGATCCTCCAACCTTGGTCCTGTTATAGCTGAAAGTTTGTGTCCTTTCACCCACTTCCCCTATTTCCCCCATCTCTCAGCCCCAGGAACCACTCTTCTACTCTCTGTTTCTATGAGTATGACTTTGACATTTTTTTTTTTTTAAAAAAGAATCACCATGTAAGTGATACCATGCAGTATTTTTCTTTCTCTGTGTGGCTTATTTCACTTATCACAATGTCCTCAAGATCCATCTATGTTGTAACAAATGGCAAGATTTCCTTCTTTCTCATGGCTGCATAATACTGCATTGTACACATATATACCAAATCTTTATTCATCATCCATTGATGCACACTTAGGTACTTTCCATATCTCGGATATTGCGAATAATGCTGCAATGAGCATGGGAGTGCAGACACTGCTTTGATGTCCTGTGTTCATTTCCTTTGGAATTACACCCATAATTGGAATTGCTGAGTAGTATGGAATTCTATTTTTAATTGTTTGAGGAACCTCCCTTCTCTTTTCTGTGGGCTGCACCAATTTACATTCTCACAAACAGTGCACAGGGATTCCCTTTTCTCCACAGCCTTGCTAACACTTGCTATCTCTTGTCTTTTTGCCACCCCCCATGACCCCCCTGCGCCCGCCTGGCTCGCCCATCCCCCTATCACCTCCAGAGGCGACCTCGGGTCCCACGTGGCCTGGGTCTCGAAGCAGTGGCGCCACAGAGGAAAGGTCTGTCCAGGGTCCCGGGGGCGTGGGAGCTGCTGCCCCAGTGGGAAGGCAGGAGTCCTCCCTGAGTCGGGGTGCCTGGAGAAGCGGCCCACAGCGCGGGGAACGCCTGGCAGGGGACCCCGCTGGGAGACCGCCAGGCAGTGAGGACGGAGGGAAGGAGGCCAATGGCGAGATGGACAGCAGTCCAAGGGGACCCGCTCACAAGGTCCCAGGTGGGGTTGGAGGAGCCACTGGAACCGCAGGTGTCAGCTCTGAGCCCTCGTTGCTAAGGCAAGGCCACTCAGGTCTCTGAGACCCCCAACGTTCGGGGAGGACCCTCCCCGCTGACCTGCGTGTGAGGCCTCTGCAGCCTCCCGCCTTCCCGCAGCTGCTGCCCGGCCTGGGGGAGTGTCCCGCACACGCCAAGGCTGGTTTCCCGTCAAAGCCCACAGACCCGAGTGGAATCTTCCACTCCTTCTCTGAGCACATCCTGCTTCCACGGTGGGAGCACTTACACTTGGGAAATTGGCAAACACTACGAACCAGGGCTAGATTTACTGTATTACTGAATGCCGGGATTCAAGTGATGGACAATAAGGTCATAATGCAGATGAAACTTAACCATGTAGGGTGTTTCTGGCCATGACATTATGTGTGACACAAAGTCTGAGGAAAAACAATGAGGAGACCTTCTTCCAGTATTTAGAAATGCTGACTCCATACAGAAAAATGTCACTCACGACATTTAACAGAGTAAAACTCCTTCATTTGTGTTTGTTGTTTCAGTGTCTTACTTGAAAATCAAAAGGGAAATAGCCATAACTCCTATGAAAGAAAATAGGCAAATGGGATGAACATAAATTGTACAAAAAATAAACAATTGGAAAATAAAGACACGAAAAATGCTCAAAATCATGAATCCTTTGGGCAATGCAATTAAGACACTGAGATAGCACCACACAATGGCTGAAATTAAAGGACCACATCAAGTATCAATCGGCAGGGACTTGGAGGAAATGGAACTTTCACACACTGTGGGAGGGAGAGCAAAAAGAAGAAATCATGTTAGATCATGGTCTGACAGTTTCTTCAAGAGTTAAACATCCATCTAACCACTGACTCAGACACTGTCCTCTACGTTACTGACAAAAGGTAAAAAAAAAAAACATAAAAAACTTACACAAATGTCTGTAACACCTTTATTTTCATTAGTCAAAATCTAGAAATAACCAAAAAGCCCGCTGAATGGATAAACAGGGGTATACGAAAATATAAGAATATTACTCAGCAAAAGAAAAGATGAGCTACTCATATAGGATCATTGGTGAATCTCTAATTATGAAACAAACGAAATCAGAAAAAACAATAGAATAAACAGTTTATGATTCTAATCATAAATTCAAGGAAATGCAAAGGTATCTACTGTAAGGAAAGTAAGTGAATGGGTAGCTGGAGAGGTGGGAAGGTCGAGCAGAGATTATGATAGGATGTGAGGTAAATATACCGAGACAAAAAAAGTCATCCTCAGGACTATGATGATGGTTTCAGAGGTTCACACCTATGTCAAAACTTAGCAAACTGTACACTTTAAATATAAGCAGTCCATGTAAGTTACACAATAATCTTAAAAATTGGCTCAAGAGAAATCCCTATGTCCCACACTTTTTGGAAAGTAAGTTTACAACCCTACATCGTGGTGGTCTAGCAGTTAAGAGTCAGAGCTCTCACTGCTGGGCTGGGTTCGTACCACGTCAGGGAACCCCACCAGTCTGTCAGTTGTCATACTTTGGTGGCTGTATGTTGCTGTGATGCAGAAAGCTATGCCACCAGTATTTCACATACCAGCAGGGTCACCCAAGGTGGTACAGGGTTCAGCGGAGCTTCCAGATAGACTAGAAAGAAGGACCTGGTCACCCACTTCCAAAAAAATTGGCCACAAAAACCTGATGAATAGCAGAGAAGTCCTGTTTGATATACTGCAGAAAAGTGAGAGGATGGGTAAAAACACTGGGCCGGATTCTGCTTTGCTATACACAGGGTTTCTAGGAGTCAAAATTAACTCAACTGCACTAGCAACACAATAGTGACTCCACCCACTCTTTCCTTGTACCCTCTGGGGGTCAGTCTTCCTTCAGTGGCAGCAAATGTGGGCAACAATTAAGGATACTGCCACCCAAGTCAACAGGAACACTGCCTGGGTCACAAGAGCCACATCACTCAACCTCAGATCCCCTTTTTCTCTTTTCCTTGCCTATGCAGTAATGGCCTTCAAGTGAACATCACTGAGAGGCTACAGAAATCCACAAAACTTTTCAATTATTTTTATTACATTCTCAGGCAGTGACTTCAGCTACACAAGATAAACTTGCCTAGAGATCCTGAGATTTGTGTACAAACTCATGCTGCACAGTCACTGTCACAGAACCACTTCTGGATGCACTTTCAGAAGAGGCATATTCCATCTAGCTGGCTGCAGTTTCCTCCACTCCTTGCTAAGCCAGTGTTTCTCTACCAATTACAGTTCCCCTGGACCCAATGGTCTTACAACCAATGACCCTCACCCAATGAACTGTGGACACCAGGCCAAATGGCCCTTTGTAGATCTGGGGAAGATATCCCCTCCACAGTGCTGACGTCCCCTGTGAGACCTCCTATGAGGAAGCAAAAAAATTCACGTTGCCCTCAGATGCACTTGAGGTTCTCACACCAACCCTCTCATCAGGGTCATCACTGAGGCTCCTGAATCACAGCATTCAGGCCTCAAATGAGGACCAGAAAGCCCTGCAGTCTTCCCTAGGAGGCTGTGGGAGCAACGGAAATTTACTCAAAAGTGGCACGTTATTTTCTGCCATCATACGGTCTCTCCTCAAAGTTTGAGACCCCTTAAAACTTGTTCACCCCTTCATGCTTGTAGAGTCTGAATTTGTTTACGAACTACCCCACAGAGTAAATAGAACACCTAAGATTAAAGAGAATTTAAACTAAAAGGCTTCAATATTGTACAAGACAAAGCAATGTGCAGCAGGCAGCTGGAGTTTGTGACTTGGAAGCTGAAACAATTCATCCCAAGTATCACATGCAACTACACGTCCTGAAAAAGTCAGTCATTCTCTGCAAGTTGCCAGCCCAACTCATGGTATTCTTTGGGCCAACAGTGACCCAGGTCCATGAGCAAGGTAGTCAAGGCAGAGGGAAAGCTGACCCCTGAGGGCTCAGGTGACTCCTAACTTGCTCTAATACATGGGAGAACAGAGGTCAGCTCCCCTGAGCACACTGGGGTGGTGACTGACGCACACTGTGTGGACCTGCCGGGAGGTACAAGTGAAATGCTGTGGCCACAGAAACTAGGAGTGACATAAATCTAGAAAGAGCCTTGGATAAGTTAGAAAGGGCAACATATTTACATAAGCTTCCCACATAACCGAAATTTATGGGAAGTCTCCCCACTGTGCCTGTTTAGATGTATGAAAATAAATTTGAAGAGATGGCTCCTCACCGAGTTTCCACTGGTGTCATTCCACTGAAAAAGAAACTGCACATTCCCTGCCCATCTAAGGCATTTGTCTATGGTGAACTCTCCGATGTTGAGAGAGGGTAAATTTTTGCATGAAATACTTCCCACATTCAGTGCACTCATAAGGTCTTTCTCCAGTGTGAACTCTCTGATGATAACGGAGGTTGGAGCTACAGGTAAAAGATTTCCCACATTCACTGCACTCATAAGGCCTTTCTCCTCTGTGAACTCTCTGATGATAACGGAGAGCTGAACTAGAAGTAAAAGATTTCTCACACTCACTGCATTCATAAGGCCTTTCTCCTGTGTGAACTCTTAGATGATAAGAAAGGTTGGCACTACTCATAAAAGATTTCCCACATTCACTGCATACATAAGGCCTTTCTCCTGTATGAACTCTCTGGTGGTAACGGAGTTTGGAGCTAAAGATAAAAGATTTCCCACATTCACTGCACTTATAAGGCCTTTCTCCTGAGTGAACTCTCTGATGATAACCAAGCCCAGAGGAAGACGTAAAAGATTTCCCACATTCACTGCACTCATAAGACCTTTCTCTATTATGAATTTTCTGGTGCATTGAGAAGGAAGATCTTTGGCTAAAGGACTTCCCACATTCATTGCACTCATAAGGCCTTTCTCCCGTGTGAGCTCTCTGGTGGTTACTAAATTGTGATCTATCCTGAAAGGATTTCCCACATTCACTGCACTCAAA
>NC_060279.1:81346132-81383387 GCF_021613505.1 Equus quagga
ATTGTGATCTATCCTGAAAGGATTTCCCACATTCACTGCACTCAAAATTTCTTTCTCCAGTATGAACTCTACAATGATAATGGAGGCCCGAACTAAAGGCAAAAGACTTCCCACATTCACTGCACACATAAGGCCTTTCTCCAGTGTGAACTCTCTGATGCGAACGGAGGGCAGAGCTAATGGTAAAAGATTTCCCACATTCACTGCACACGTAAGGCCTTTCTCCTGTGTGAACTCTCTGATGATACTGGAGGGTGGAGCTAAAGGTAAAAGATTTTCCACATTCACTGCACACATAAGGCTTTTCTCCTGTGTGAATTCTCTGGTGTTGAATGAGTGTCCACCTATTTTTAAAATATTTCCCACATTCATTACACTCGTGCGGCCTTTCTCCAGTATGAACTCTTTGATGATAACGGAGAACAGACCTGGAGATAAAAGATTTTCCACAATCATTGCACTCATAAGGCCTTTCGCCTATGTGAGATCTCTGATGATAACTGAGGGCAGAGCTGGAGGTAAAAGATTTCGCACAGTCGCTACATTTATAAGGCCTCTCTCCAACTTCAACTCTCCTGTGTTGAATGAACACAGAGCTATGGCTAACAGATTTTGCACAATCACTGCACACATAGCTGTTTTCTCCACTGTGCCCTTTCTGCGAATGAAGGAGGACAGACTGGTCACTTAAGGATTTCCCACATTTGCTGCACTTGCACGGCGTTGTCTCAGTATGAGTTCTTTGATGTTGACTGAGGGCTGAACTTTGCATAAAAGATCTGCCACATTCTCCACACACATGAAACGTTCCTCCAGGGTGGACTCTCTGGTGCACAACAAACGAGGATTTGTACCTGAATGCTTTCCCACATTCATGGCAGACAAAACGCTGTCTTCCAGTGTGGACACCCTGGTCCTGAACAAGCGTGCATTTGGGGCTGAAGGCTGTCTTGCATTCTCTCCAGGTGTAATGACTGTTTCTGCCTGGTAAAGTGGCCCTGCATTGGGTGATTTTCTTTGGCTTTTCCCCGGTATGAGTGGTCTGTTGCTGCTGATGTCCCAAGCTAGCCAGGAAGTCCTTCTCAACCTCCCCCCAGGGAAAGGGCTTCCCTGACACGTGGAGTTTGCAGCTCTTCACAAATGAGGCCATGTCTACACTGCTCCTGAAGGGTTTCTCTCCCATGTGCCGCTGCTGGTGCTGTTGAAACTTTGCACTAAAATAAAATTGTTTTGCACAAGCCCCACACCTCAACAGTTTCAGGTTGTGTTGTGTTCCCTGCTTCTCAGTCAAGTAGAAAATGTCTCTCAAGACCAGACCACACATCTCACAGGGGTGAGTCTTCTGGGAAGATGGAGCTGCTGTGGGAGTCCTGGCAGGTGGAACTTCTACAGAAACACTCTGTTCAAAGGGAGCCTCCAGATCCTCTGCTCCACAGCAACAACCTGAAGGCAAAGAAACCCTGGTGAAGTACATGTTGACCACAGGGAGGGGCAACCCCAGCACAAATGAGCATGTGTCTCATCTCACAGTGAATCTCTGAGATGCTTTTCCAGACAAGTGAGTTGGAATCCAGCTGGAGGGGCAGTTGGCTGCTGTGCATTACTGGGCCCCTAAGGTCACAGATTGGTAGAGACCTCACCAGGGGAAGGATACAAATACAGGGTGTGACACAAGGAAGAGAAGTAGCGTCTACACCTTGTTCTCTGCCCACAGGTTCCTGCAGGACCTTTTCTGCTGCTGATGTGAGGCTCAATAGCCGGTGCAGCCAAGCCCATGAAAATCTAATCACATCAGATTAGCTGCTACTCAAGGTCAACTTAAGGATATGTTCACACTTCACAGTCCAACACATGAGGGCCACTGGTGGAGAGAACTGCAGGAGTGGTAAGAAAAATGAGTCATATGAGGAATCCAGAGAGGTGTAGAGTATCCCTGGGCTGGAAGTCACACAGGAAATGACATGTAGTAAAATTGACAACTTGCCAAAGTGTCAATATGGAGAAGGCAAGGTAGAAATGGAAGGTGGCCACAGGGAATGGAACCAAACTTGGATGAACAAGGAAGGCACCTGCTATGATGTGAACACGGGCCTGAAGCACATTGTCCCCAGGTGCCACTCAGCAGACCCAGGCCCCCTGAGCCCAGCCGCCGTGGCCAGAGTCATGTCCATCCTGCAAACCACAAAGAAATCCTCCTCCTAAGCCTTAGCTGGGCAACTATATGGGACACAGAGGACACAAGTCCTAAGGGAATGAGAGGAGATGAGAATGGCTTGCACTGTCCCAAAGCAACTCAGCCCACAACAGACCACAGAAAAGAGATCCAGGTGAGTGATTTCAGTGGGCTGGAGGAAGAAATCAGCCTTTGCCACCAACAAGAAACACTTAGACAGCTATCTATGATCAAAATTGGCCCTTGGAGAGCTCAACAGCCCATTGAAGATACCACAGAAACACAGTGGAACATAAAAAGGAGAATAACCACATAAAAGGATCACTGCGGACATAGACTTAGTGAAGACACCTAGAAATGATCAGGAAATAAGAACAAGGGCAGGGACTGTGTGCATCAGCCAAAAGGTAGATATCATCATGGTCCTTAATGGCCTGCTCTGCAGAGGACCCCAGCAGCCTCTGCTGCAGAGAACCTCCACAGCCCCCATTACAGCTGCTGAACCCATAGTGTACACAACAGAGGAGGCCAAGTGTTTACAAGCATGGATCCCAGCTGCCTGCTCTGCAGAGAATACTGGCAGCTTTCACACTAAAGTAACCAATAGCTATTGCCCCAACACACCTGCCAGAGGGTAATATGCTGAGTTGCCCCCCTACAAACGAACGAAGTATTGTTCCATTCCAAGACCAGGACTGCCACCCGTCTCAATGCCGCACGCATCCCAGACACTGGAGCCACAACTGTTCAGGGTTGCCCATAATCCATAACCTGACTGCATGGGTGTCACCCAAGCGCCTGTACCTCAGGCACCAGAGCCATGGTTGCTGTGGGCTAGCCAGCTACTCAGACCCTAGAGACACTGTCTCTCTCTGTTTACCCATGTTCTGGTCACAGGGGCCATCACTGCTCAGTGTGTGGCTGCATCTTACACAGTGAAGTCAATGCCGCTGCAGGCTATTTAGCATCTAGGACCCTAGAACTGCTATTGCTCTGCATGTATATGCACCCTAGGACCCAGATCCACCACCTGGACCACAGGTGCCTGCACAACAGACACCAATGCCACCACCACCATGAAGCCGGATTTGGCACGAGGAGGGAACCTCTCAGTCAAAATATTTCCCAAGAGAGAAAGAGATCAGGAGGTCCCCAGAAGCATTCTCCACTGCTGTGGACACCCACAGCCCGAGCTGTTGAGGACACTTGCAATCTTCACTGATGCTGACCTCAGGTGACAGAGCTGTACAGACACTAAGCTGCTGGGCCTTCTTGTAGGAAGAACCACCACACCCCACCATGACGGCACACTCACACCCACACACAGGTGAAGAGCTTCCCCACCAAAACTTTTCAGTAAAGTGTGGAAGAAGTAACTACTCCACATATTGTATAGACACCAACATAAGGGTACAAAAATCCAGAAACCATAACACCTCCAAAGGAATACAATAAGCTATCAGTCACACCGAAGAATTGTACATCTATGAACCATCAGACAAAGAATTCAAAATAATTGTTTTAAAGAAGCTCCATGAGCTATAAGAAAACAGAGATAGACAACTCAACATGGAAACAAAACATGATTTTCAACAGAAAGATAGAAGATATAAAAAAGAACCAAACAGAAATGACGGTGCTGAAGACTATAATGAATGAGAAAATGCAACAGAGAGCATCAATATCCAACTTGACCAATCAAAAGAATTAATCTGAAAGTGAAGGTAGGTCTTTTGAAATTACCCACTCAGAGAAGGAAAAACACCAAGGAACTAAAGAGTGAAGAAAGCCTACATGAATTTTGGGACATCATGAAACAAAACAACATTTGCATTATGGGAGCCTGAGAAGGAGAAGAGAGGGGAAAGGGACAGAAAGCTTACTGAAAGAAATAATGGATGAAAACTTCTCAAATCTGGGGAGAGAAGTGCACATCCAGGTACAGAATGCTCATAAGTCCCCAAACAAATTCAATCCAAACAGGACTTCACTGAGGCATATAATAAAATCAAGAAGTAATGACAAAGAGAATGCTGAAAACTGCAGGAAAAAAGAAACTCATCTTATACAAGGGAACCCTCATGAGGATATGAGTGGTTTTCTTTGCTGAAACACTGTATATCAGGAGAGAGTATGATAACGTTCTAAATGCTGAAACACAAAAACTGCAAACCAATACTTTACCAGCAAAGCTGCCCTTCAGAAATGCAGGAGAGAAAAAGACTTTCCCAGACCAATAGAAGCTAGGAGTTGGTTCATCACCACTTGACCTACCCTGCAAGAAATGCTAAAAGGAGTTCTTCCAGCTGAACCGAAAGTACACTAATTAGTAACACAAAAATATAAAACACACTGGTAAAGGTAAGTATATAGGCAGGTTCAGAATAATCTAAAATTGTAATAGTGTATTAAACACTCAACACTAGTACAAAGGTTAGAACATAAAAAGTATGAAAAATAAGTATACCTACAATAATTTGTTAATGGTTACACAATAGAAAAGTTGTAAATGGTGACATGAAAAACATAAAATGTATACGGGGGGAGTAAAAGAGTGGAGTTTTTTATTTTTTGTTTTGTTTTTGTTGAGAAAAATTTGCCCTGAGGTAACATCCACTGCCAATCTTCCTTCTTTTTAGCTTGAAGAAGAGTAGCCCTGAGCTAACATCTGTACCAATCTTCCTCCATTTTTGCATATGGGATGCCTCCACAACATGGCTGACAGAGTGCAGTAGGTCCATACAGGATCTGAACCTGCAAAACCGGGCCACCAAAGCAGAATGTGTGGAACTTTAACCACTCTGGCACGAGGCCAGCCCCAAGAGTAGAGTTTCTGTATGTGATCAAAGTTAACTTGTTACAAGCTTAAAACAGAATGCTGTAAATATAAAATGTTTTATATAAACCTCATAGTAACCACAAAGCAAAAACCTATAGTAGATACACAAAAGAGAAAGAGAAAGGAATGAAAGCATACCATCATGGAAAATCACAGAGGAAGACAGCAAGCAAGCAAGAAAGGAACAAAGGAACTACAAAACACCAGACAATATTTAACAAAAATGGCAATAGTAGGTCCTAATAAAATTTTCCAGCCAAAAAATATACAGTGGCTGAATGGAAAAAAAAGAACCAAGATCTAACTATATGCTGCCTACAATAGAGTAACTTCAGCTTTCAGGACACATACAGGCTGAAAGTGAAGGGATTAAAAGAGAGATTCCATGCAAATGAAAACCAGAGAGTGCAGGGGTAGATATACTTACATGAGATAAAACAGACTTTATGTCAAAAGCTATCATGAGAGACAAAGAAGGTCAGTATATAATTACAAAGGAGTCAATTAACCTGGAAAATGTAACAACTGTATGTATATATGCACTACACACCAGAGCATCTAAATTAAGTATTAAGCAAATACAAACAGATCTGAAGACAGAAAAGACAGTAATGGAACATTAAGAGGGAACTTCAGTGTCCCCCTTTCAACAATGTGTGGATATCCAGATGGAAAATTAACAAGGATATATTTGAATGGAATGACACTTTAGTCCAAATGGATCTAAGAGACATACAAGGAACATTCCATCCTACTATAGCAGACTACATTTCCTCTCAAGTCTACAAAGAATATTCTCTAGGACAGATCACGTGTTATGTCAAAGAAGTCTTAACAAACGTCAGAACACTGAAATCATATCAAGTACCATTTCCTAACACAATGGATAAAACTAGAAATCAGTAAGAGAATGAAAGCTGAAAAATTCACAAATATGTGGACATGGCACATCACACCCCTGACCAATCAATTGGTCAATGAAAAAATCAAAAGGAAACCCAAAAAATATCTTGAGACAAATGAAAATGAAAATAAAACATATAGAATGGGCAAAAGCAGTTCTAAGAGAAAAGTTTACAGTGATAAATACCGACATTAAGAAAAAAGAAAGATCACAAATAAACATAAAAAACCTAAGTTCACACTTCAAGGAACTAGAAAAAGAACAAACTAAGGCCAAAGTTAGCTGAACGAAGAACAAAACAAAGATCAGAGGAGCAATAAATAAAAAAGATACTATAAAAACAATAAAAAGATCCATAATACTAAGAGCTAGTTTTTTGAAAAGATAAATAAAATTGACGAACCTGTAGCCAGACTAACTTATAACAGAGAGAAGACTCAAATAAATCAACTTAGAAATAAAGCAGGAGGAATTATAACTGACAGCACGGAAACACAAACGATCATAAGACAACTATGAACTATTACACACCAACATATTAGATAACCTAGAAGAAAGAGCTAAATTCCTAGTAACATACAACCTACCCACACTGAATCATGAAGAAATAGAAAACCTGAATAGGTGGATAACAAACAAGGAAATTAAATCAGTAATCAAAAGTCTGCCAACAGGGGCCAGCATGGTGGCGCAGCGGTAAGTGTGCACATTCTGCTTCGGCGGCCCAGGGTTCACCAGTTCGGATCCCGAGTGCGGACATGGCACTGCTTGGCAAGTCATGCTGTGGTAGGTGTCCCACATATAAGGCAGAGGAAGATGGGCACAGACGTTAGTTCAGGGTAAGTCTTCCTCAGCAAAAAGGGGGAGATTGGCAGCAGTTAGCTCAGGACTAATCTTCCTAAAAAAAGAAAGTCTCCCAACAAAGAAAAGGCCACAAACAGATAGATTCACTGATGAATTCTATCAACATCTTAAGAAGGCTTAACGTCAATTTTTCTCAAACTCTTCCAAAACTTTGAAGATGAAGGAACATTTCTAAAGCATCAACCTGATACCAAAGCCAGACAAGGACACTAGAAGAAAAGAAAATTATAGATCAATGTCCCTGATGAACAAATATGTAAAAAAAAAAACCAAAAAACAAAAAACAAAATACTAGGAAACCCAATTTAACAGCACATGAAAAGAATCATAAACTGTGACCGAGTGGGATCTATCCTTGGGGTGCAAGGATGTTCATCATAAGGCAATCAGTAAATGTGGTATACCACATGAACAAAATGAGACAAAACATCATATAATCATCTCAATAGATGCAAAAAAGCATTTGACAAAATTCAGAATCCTTTCACGATAAAAATCTCTCAAAAGATTAGGCATAGAAGGAATGTACTTCAATATCAAAAAGGCCACATATGATAAGCCCACAGCTACCAGCATAATCAACAATGAAAAGATAAAAGCTCTTCCCCTAAGATTAGGAACAAGACAAGGATACTCACCTTCACTAGTGCTATTTAAAATAGTACTAGAAGTCCTAGCTAGTGCAATAAGGCAAGGAAAACTAATGAAAGATATCCAAACAAAAATAAAAACAAAGAAGTAACACTGTGTTTGCAGATGACGTGATCCTATATAAAGAACACCACAAAACCTCCACTAAGAAACTGTCAGAATGGGTGATGTCAGCAATGTGGTGTTCCCTTTGTCTCTCCTCCTATGAACTACAACTAAATGGACATTCATTGATCAGCAGAGGATACCTAGACAGCACATCAGGATGCCTGAGAGACCCACACAGTTATACATCTGATAAGTGGATAGACTACCGGTGGGGAGCTGGTGGAGATCTGTGAGCACTCTCCAGGGCCCTGGCAGCCCTGTATATGTTTATGATTGCTCTCCTGGCTGGAGCACCCACAGCACCGCTGTGACTGCGAGGGTGGGAGCATGCCCTGGCGCAACTGCAGGAACAGGTGACAGCAGCCCTGAACCCCTGCGTGATCACTTTCCCATCTGGTGGGAAAGCCAACAGTGTTACCACAGTCACCAGGGAGTGGTGCCGGCTTGCACAGGGATCGCAGGGAGCTCAGAATACACAGCTCCTGCCCCACTCCCCAGTGGTGAGAGGTGGAGCCTGTGACCAGAGACTATCACTATGTGAAGGCACAAACCCACCCCATCAAATACTATGCAGGAAAATATGAATACTCCAGACCAGAAGAAAAAAGACAAACACCCAGAAATAAATCTGGAAGGTACAGAAATCTACAATCTAAATGACAGAGAATTCAAATAGCTATCATAAAAAAACTGCAGTTACAAAAGAACTCAGAAACACAGTTTAATGAAATCAGGAACAAAATTAATGATCAGAGAAAATTCTTCACAAAAGAGATTGAAACTAAAAAGAAAAACCAATCAGAAATTTGAGACATAAAAATCACAATGAATGAGATAAAGAAAAATCTAGAATCCTTAAATAACAGCTGATATTACGGAGGACAGAATTAGCAATCTAGAGGATAGGAAGATAGACATGCTTCAGATGGAGGAGACAGAACAAACACTAAAAAAATAAAGAAATTCTCCAAGAAATATTGAACTCAATTTGAAATGCAACATAAGGATTATAGGTATTACAGAGGGAGAAGAAAAGGAGAAAGAAGAAGAGCTTATTCAAAGAATGAATAGCTTTGAACTTCCCAAACTTGGGGAAGGAGCTGGAATTACAAGTAAAAGAAGCTAACAGAACTCCTATTTACATCAACGTAAAAAGACCTTCTCCAAGGCATATACTAGTAAAACTGGGAAAAGTCAACAACAAAGAAATAACATTAAGAGCAGCAAGGCAGAAGCAAATAACCTACAAAGGAACCCCTGTCAGCCTGTCAGCGAATTTCTCAGCATAAACCTTAGAGGCAAGGAGAGAGTGGAATGATATATTCAAAATTCTGAAAGACAAAAACTTTCAGCCAAGAGTACTCCAACCAGTGAAAAAATCCTTCAGATACAGTGGAGAAGTAAAAACTTTACCAGATAAACAAAGGCTGAGGGAATACATCACAACAAGACCCCATCCACACAAGATATGATCAAGAAGGCCTTCATAACTGAAAAAAAAAGGAAAGAGGTTTACAAAGCCTTGAGCAAGGAGATAAACAGGCATACAGAATACAGCAGCACCAAAGTACATAAAGTAACTATTAATTGACCTAACAGGATATATTGACAGGAACACAATAATAGTAGGTAACCGTAACACCCTACTTTCATCAATGGATTTATCCAGACAGAAAGTCAATAAGGACACAGTAGAACTAAACAAAACTCTAGACTAGATGGACTTAGCAGGCATATAGAGAATACTCCACCCAAAATCAGCAGAATACACATTCTTCTCAAGTGCACATGGAACATTCTCAAAGATATACCATATGTTGGGAACCAAGGCAAGCCTCAACAAATATAAGACTGAAACCATATCAAGCATATTCTCTGACCATAATGCTATGAAACTAGAAATCAACAACAAGAAAAAAGCTGGGAAAGTGACAAACATGTGGAGACTAAGCAACATTCTACTGAACAACCAGTGGATCATTAAAGAGATTACAGGAGAAATAAAAAATTATCTTGAGACAAATGAAAATACGCCACCCTAACTTACATGGGATGCACCAAAAACGGTCCTAAGAAGAAAATTGACAGCCATACAGACCCATCTCAAGAAACAAGAAAAATCTCAAATAAGTAATCTTAAACTACACCTAATAGAAGTAGAAAAAGAACAACAAACAAAGCCCAAAGTCAGCAGAGGGAGGGAAATAAATAGAGGAGAAATAAATGAAATTGAAACCAAAAACAGTACAAAGGATCAACAAAACAAGGAGCTGATTCTTTAAGATAAACAAAATCAACAAACCCTTAGCCACATCACTAAGAAAAAGAGAAGGCTCAAATAAAGAAAATTAGAAATGAAAGAGGAGAAATTACAAGGATACCACAGAAATACAAAGGATTATAAGAGAATGCTATGAAAAACCATATGCCAATAAATTGGACAACCTAAAAGAAAGGGATAAATTCTTAGATTCACACAACCTTCCAAAACTGAACCAAGAAGAGAAAATCTAAATAGACCAATCACAAGTAAACAGATTGAAACAGTAATCAAAACCTACCCAAAAAATAAAAGTACAGGACCAGATGGCTTCTCTGGAGAATTCTACCAAACATTCAAGGAATATTTAGTACCTATCCTTCTCAAACTATTGCAAAAAACTGAAGAAAACAGAACACTTCCTAATACATTTTACAAAGCCAACATCACCCCGATCCCAAAGCCAGACAAGGATAACACAAAAACAGGAAAATTACAGGCCAACATCGCTGATGAAAATAGACGCAAAAATCCTCCTCAAAATATTGGCAAACCGAATACAGCAATACGTCAAAGGGATCATACACCATGATTATGTGGTATTTATACCAGGGACACAGGGACAGTTCAACATCCACAAATCAATGTGATACACCACATTAACAAAATAAGGAATAAAAACCACACGATCATCTTTTTTTTTTTAATTTTTATTCAGTAAATGATAGGTTACAATCTTGTGAAATTTCAGCTGTACATTACTGTTTGTCAGTCATGTTGTAAGTGCACCCCTTCACCCTTTGTGCCCACCCCCCACCCCTCCTTTCCCCTGGTAGCCACTGATCTGTTTTGTCTACATTTTTAAATTCCTCATATGAGTGTAGTCATACAGAGATTGTCCTCCTCTATCTTACTTATTTCACTTATCATAATTCCCTCAAGGTCCATCAATGTTGTTGCAAATGGGACGATTTTGTTCTTTTTTACAGCTGAGTAGTATTCCATTGTATATATACATACCACATCTTCTTTATCATGTGTTCATGGGCACGTAGGTTGCTTCCACGTCTTGGCTATTGTAAATAATGCTGCAATGAACACTGGGGTGCATGGGACTTTTGGAACTGCTGACTTCAAGCTCTTTGGATAGATACTCAGTAGTGGGATGGCTGGGTCATATGGTAGTTCTATTTTTAATTTTTTGAGGAATCTCCATGCTATTTTCCATAGTGGCTGCAACAGTTTGCATTCCCACCAGCAGTGTATGAGGAAAACCACATGATCATCTTAATAGACACTGAGAATGCATTTGACAAGATCCAACATCCATTTATGATAAAAACTCTCAATAAAATGGGTATAGAAGGAAAGTACCTCAATATAATAGAGGCCATATAGGATAAACCTACAGCCAACATCATACTCAACAGGAAAAACTGAAAGCCATCCCTCAGAGAACTGGAACAAGAAAAGGGTGCCCATTCTTGCTACTCTTACTCAACATAGTACTGGAGGTTTTGGCCAGAACAATTAGGCAAGAAATAGAAATAAAAGGAATCCAAATTGGCAAGGAAGAAGTGAAACTCTCACTGTTTGCAGACATGATTTTATACATAGAAAACCCTAAAGAATTCTTTGGAAAACTCTTAGGAATAATCAACAACTACAGCAAAGTTGTAGAGTACTAAATCAACTTACAAAAATCAGTTGCATTTCTATACTCTAATAATGAAGTAACACAGAAACAACTCGAGAATACAATCTTGTTTACAAGTGGAACAAATGGAATAAAATATCTAGGAATAAATTTAACTAAGGAGGTGAAAAACCTATACAATGAAAACTATAAGACATTACTGAAAGATATCAAGGACAACATAAAGAAACAGGAAGATATTCCATGCACCTGGATCTGAAGAATAAACATAGTTAAAATGTCAATATTACCTAAAGCAATCTACAGATTCAATGCAATCCCAATCAGAATCTCAATGACATTCTTCACAGAAATAGAACAAAGAGTCCTAAAATTCATATGAGGCAACAAAAGACCTTGAATAGCCACAGCAATACTGAGAAGAAAGAACAAAGCTGGAGGCATCACAATCCCTGACTTCAAAATATACTACAAAGCTAGAGTAATCAAAAGAGCATGGTACTGGTACAAAAACAGACACACAGATCAATGGAACAGAACAAAAACCCAGAAATAAAACCACACACCTACAGACAGCTAATCTTCAACAAGGGAGCTAAAAACATAGAATGGAGAAAGGAAAGTCTCCTCAATAAATGGTGTTGGGAAAAGTGGACAGCCACACAAAAGAACGAAAGTAGAGGTCAGAAAGGGGGTGGAGCAAAATGGCGGGGTGAGCTGACCTGGGATTATCTCCCCTCCAAAATACAACAAAGGATTGTAACAACTGAATTTCAGAGAATAAACATAACGCCAACACGTTAGAGACCTACAATACCAAGAAGGCGGAGATCATAAACCTTGCAGACGGCCTCGGAGGCGCTGGAACAGTAGGAGAGACCATCGCTCCCTCCCCTAGAGTCTGCGATCGCTGCTGCGCAGGTTGGGAAGGAGCGGGGGAGGAGCCGCGCGACCGGGGATCATCCAGGACTCCTACCGCTGATTCAGTGGAGACCCGCTGACGGGGGAAAGCTTCCGTGCACGGGGACCCCATAAATCAAGGGCCTCGGGTGACCAGAGAACAGAACTGATCTGAACCCAGACGGGCGCGTGAGAGTAACAGCCCCTCCCCCTGGCAAAGCCAGTGGGCGCAGCCATCTTGCCCCAAGGCGGAGAGCTCATAACATGTGACTCTCAACCCCCATCTAGTGGCGACAGGCTGTAACTGCAACCGAATTCTAACACCATGAGAAAAAGCCCCTCCTCTACCATCCAGCAATTTATAAAAGCCCCAGACCAGAAGGAAAACAATAAAAACACAGAATTAAGTCCTGAGGACTTGGAATTAGGTAAACTAAGTGATAATGAGTTCAGAGCAGCTATAATAAAAAAACTCAATGAGGTAGAGAGAAAGAGAAACAAGCCGAGTTCTGGAGTTACTTCACAAAAGAGATTGAAATCATAAAGAAGAATCAAACAATTACTAGAGATGAAAAACACAATGGACCAGATAGAATATGGATTCCCTGAATGCCCATGTAGACACCATAGAAGAGAAAATTAACATAATTGAAGATAGTCTGAATGGCTCCAGAGGAAGAAAGAGAACTAAGAATTAAAAAAAATTGAGGAAAATCTCCAAGAGATAATGGATTCAATGAGGAGTAAGAACATAAGGATCATAGGAATTCCTGAGAATGTGGAAAAGGAAAATGGAGCAGAAAGTGTGCTTAACGAAATTATTGAAGAGAACTTCCCAAATCTAGGGATTGACGGAGAAATATGTTTAGACGAGGGTTTTAGATCTCGTAGATTTGTCAACGTAAAAAGACCTACTGCAAGGCACATAGTAGTAAAATTGGCAAAAAGGAAAGATAAAGAAAGAATACTCAGGGAATTAAGATAAGAAAGGAGAATAACCTATAAAGGAGCCCCTATCAGACTGTCAGCAGATTTCTCTACAGAAACCTTCCAAGCTAGGTGAGAATGGAGTGACATATTCAAAGCTTTAAAAGATAAAAATCTTCAGCCAAGAATACTCTATCCGGCAAGAATTTCCTTCAGATATGAGGGAGAAATTAAATCTTTTCCAGACAAACAAAAGTTAAGGGAATTTGTAACTAAAAGCCCTCCATTACAAGAAATCCTCAAGAAGGCTCTCATACCTGAAAAAAGAAAAAAGGGAGAAAGGGGACACAATCCACAGACTAGGGAGACCAATGGATAGGACCAGAACAGGATAGCAAATATTCAACTATAGCATTACGGTAAAGGTAAGGAAACTACCAAAGCAAGGATGATCTTATCACTCTAACTACAAATTCATAAGACGAGTTGGAATAAAAAATGAAAATAATTATTTAGGAGGGGAAGAGCAAAGGGTCTAAATCAGTATTGGTCGAGTAAGAGACCACCAGAGAATAGACTATATTATGCACAAGATTCTAAATACAAACTTCAAGGTAGACACTAAAATAAAGTACAGAACAGAGTCACAAATCATAGATAAGGAAAAATCTAAGAAACCCAGCATAAGAAATTGCAGTATTAAATGGGTAGTCTAAAGCAAACAGGAAAAGAAACACAGGAAAACAAGATGATGAGCGACAGATTCACAGCATTAAGTCCACATGCATCAATAATCACTCTCAATGTAAACGGATTGAACTCTCCAATAAAGAGACACAGAGTGGCAAAATGGATTAAAGAACAAGATCCAACAATTTGTTGCCTCCAGGAAACACACCTCAGCCCCAAGGACAAACACAGACTCAGGGTGAAGGGGTGGAGGACAATACTTCATGCTAATAGCAAGGAAAAAAAGGCAGGTGTTGCAATTCTTATATCAGACCAAGTGGATTTCAAAATAAGACAGGTAAAGAGAGACACAGAGGGACAATATATAATGATCAAAGGGACACTTCATCAAGAGGAAATAATGCTTATAAATATCTATGCACCCAGCACAGTAGCACCAAGATTCATAAGGCAACTATTAACAGACCTAAAGGAAGATGTTAAAAACAACACAATAATAGTAGGGGACCTCAACACCCCACTCACATCAATGGACAGATCATCCAGACAAAAAATCAACAAGGAAATAGTGGAGCTAAATGAAAAACTAAAACAATTGGACTTAATAGACATGTATAGATCACTTCACCCTGAAAGAGCTGAATACACATTCTTCTCAAGTGCACATGGAACATTCTCAAGGATAGACCATATGTTGGGAAACAAGGCAAGCCTCTACAAATTTAAAAAAATTGAAATAATAAGCATCTTCTCCGACCATAGTGCTATAAGGCTAAAAATTAATTACAAGAAAAAAGCTGAGAAAGGCACAAAGATGTGGAGACTAAACAACACACTACTGAACAAGCAATGGATCACTGAAGAAATTAAGGAAGAAATAAAAAAATACCTGGAAACAAATGAAAATGATAGCATGCCATACCAACTCATATGGGATACAGCAAAAGCTGTATTAAGAGGAAAATTCATCACAATACAGACACACCTTAACAAACAAGAAAAATCCCAAATAAGCAACCTTAAAGTACACCTAACTGAACTAGAGAAAAAAGAACAAATGAAGCCCAAAGTCAGCAGAAGGAGAGAAATAATAAAAATCAGAGCAGAAATAAATACTATTGAAACGAAAAAGGCAGTAGAAAGGATCAATGAAATAAAGAGCTGGTTTTTCGAGAAGATAAATAAAATTGACAAACCACTAGCCAGACTTACAAAGAAAAAAAGGGAGAAAGCTCAAATAAACAAAATCAGAAATGAGTGAGGAGAAATAACAACAGACTCTGCAGAAATACAACGGATTATAAGAGAATACTACGAAAAACTATATGCCAACAGAATGGATAACCTAGAGGAAACGGATAAATTCTTGGACTCTTACAATCTCCCAAAGCTCACTCAAGAAGAGGCAGACAATTTGAACAGACCAATCACAAGGAAAGAGATTGAAACAGCAATCAAAAACATCCCAAAGAATAAAACCCCAGGACCAGATGGCGTTCCTGGGGAATTCTACCAAACTTTCAGAGAGGATTTAATACCTATCCTTTTCAAGCTATTCCAAAAAATTAGGGAAGATGGAACACTTCCTAACACACTCTATGAGGCCAACATCACGCTGATACCAAAACCTGAGAAGGACACCACGAAAAAAGAGAACTACAGGCCAATATCACTGATGAACATAGATGCAAAAATTCTAAACAAAATTTTGGCAACCAGAATTCAGCAATTCATCAAAAGGATCATACATCATGATCAAGTGGGATTCATACCAGGGACACAGGGATGGTTCAACATCCGCAAATCAATCAACATGATACACCACATCAACAAACTGAGGAATAAAAACCACATGATCATCTCAATAGATGCAGAGAAGGCATTTGACAAGATCCAACAGCCATTTATGATAAAAACTCTGAACAAAATGGGCATAGACGGAAACTACCTCAACATAATAAAGGCCATATATGACAAACCCATAGCCAACATCATACTCGATGGCCAAAAACTGAACGCCATCCCCCTGAGAACAGGAACGAGACAAGGATGCCCTCTATCACCACTCTTATTTAACATAGTACTGGAGGTCCTGGCCAGAGCAATCAGGCAAGAAAAAGGAATAAAAGGAATCCAAATAGGGAGGGAAGAAGTGAAACTCTCGCTGTTTGCAGACGACATGATCTTATATATAGAAAACCCCAAGAATCCATTGGAAAACTCTTAGAAGTAATCAACAACTACAGCAAAGTTGCAGGGTATAAAATTAACTTGCATAAATCAGTAGCATTTCAATACTCCAGTAATGAACCAACAGAAAAAGAACTCAAGAACACAATACCATTCACAATCACAACAAAAAGAATAAAATACCTTGGGGTAAATTTAACTAAGGAAGTGAAGGACCTATATAATGAAAATTACAAGGCCTTTCTGAGAGAATTGGATGACAACATAAGGAGATGGAAAGACATTCCATGCACATGAATTGGAAGAATAAACATAGTTAAAATGTCCATTCTACCTAAAGCAATCTACAGATTCAACGCCATCCCAATCAGAATCACAATGACATTCTTTACAGAATTAGAACAAAGAATCCTAAAATTCACGTGGGGCAACAAAAGACCCCGAATTTCTAAAGCAATCCTGAGAAAAAAGAACAAAACGGGAGGCATCACAATCCCTGACTTCAAAACATACTACAAAGCTACAGTAATCAAAACAGCATGGTACTGGTACAAAAACACGTGCACAGATCAATGGAACAGAATTGAAAGCCCAGAAATAAAACCACACATCTATGGACAGCTTATCTTTGACAATGGAGCTGAGGGCCTACAATGGAGAAAAGAAAGTCTTTTCAACAAATGGTGCTGGGAAAACTGGAAGGCCACATGTAAAAGAATGAAAATTGACCATTCTTTTTCACCATTCACCAAAATAAACTCAAAATGGATCAAAGACCTAAAGCTGAGACCTGAAACCATAAGGCTTCTGGAAGAAAACGTAGGCAGTCCCCTCTTTGACATCAGTATTAAAAGGATCTTTTCGGACACCATGCCTTCTCAGAGAAGGGAAACAATACAAAGAATAAACAAATGGGACTTCATCAGACTAAAGAGCTTCTTCAAGGCAAATGAAAACAGGGTTGAAACAAAAAAACAACCCACTAACTGGGAAAAAATATTTGCAAGTCATATATCTGACAAAGGCTTAATATCCTTAATATATAAAGAACTCTCGCAACTCAACAACAAAACATCAAACAACCCAATCAAAAAATGGGCTGGAGACATGAACAGACATTTCTCCAAAGAAGATATACTGATGGCCAATAGGTACATGAAAAGATGCTCATCATCACTGATCATCAGGGAAATGCAAATCAAAACTACACTAAGATATCACCTTACACCCGTTAGAATGACAAAAATATCTAAAACTAATAGTAACAAATGTTCGAGAGGTTGTGGAGAAAAAGGAACCCTCATACACTGCTGGTGGGAATGCAAACTGGTGCAGCCACTATAGAAAACAGTATGGAGATTCCTCAAAAAATTAAAAATAGAACTACCATACGATCCAGCCATCCCACTACTGGGTATTTATCCAAAGAGCTTGAAGTCAGCAATCCCAAAAGTCCTATGCACTCCAATGTTCATTGCAGCATTATTTACAATAGCCAAGACATGGAAGCCACCTAAGTGCCCAGCAACAGACGAATGGATAAAGAAGATGTGGTACATATATACAATGGAATACTACTCAGCTGCAAAACAGGACAAAATCATTCCATTTGCAATAACATGGATGGACCTTGAGGGAATTATGTTAAGTGAAATAAGCCAGCGAGAGGAGGATAATCTGTGTATGACTGCACTCATATGAGGAATTTTAAATTATGGACTAAGAACAGTTTAGTGGATACCAGGGGAAAGGTGGGGTGGGGAGTGGGCACAAAGGGTGAAGTGGTGCACCTACAACATGACTGACAAACATTAATGTACAACTGAAATTTCACAAGATTGTAACCTATCATTAACTCAAAAAACAAAAAAAAAAAAGATAAAATGAGGTCATTGGGGTGGGCCCTAATCCTACATAACTGGTGTCCCAACAAGAAGAGGAGATTAGGACGCAGACACACAGAGGGAGGACCATGTGAGGACACAGGGAGAAGATGGCCATCTACAAGCCAAGGAGAGAGGCCTGAGAAGAAACCAAACTTGCTGACACCTTGATCTTGGACTTCTAGCTTGCAGAACTATGAGAAAATAAATTTCTGTTGTTTGAAAAAAAAAAAAAACGAAAGTAGACCATTATCTTACGCCATACACAAAAATTAACTCAAAATGGATTAAAGACTTGAAAGTAAGACATGAAACCATAAAACTCCTTGAAGAAAATATAGGCAGTACACTCTCTCTGACATCAGTCTTAGAAGGATCTTTTCGAATACCATGTCCACTCAGGCAAGGGAAACAAAAGGAAAATAAACAAATGGGACTTCTTCAGACTAAAGAGCTTCTGCAAGGGAAAGGAAACCAGGAACAAAACAAAAGACAACCCCAACTGGGAAAAAATATTTATAAATCATATATCTGACAAGGGGTTAATCTCCAAAATATATAAAGAACTCATACAACTCAACAAGAAAAAACAAACAACCCAATCCAAAAATGGGCAGAGGCTAGGAAAAGACCATTTTCCAAAGAAGATACACAGATGGCCAACTGACACATGAAAAAATGTTCAACATCATAATCATGAGGGATATGCAAATCAAAACTACAATGAGATATCACCTTACAACTGTTAGAATGGCTATAATCACCAGGACAAAAAACAACAAATGCTGGAGAGGATGTGGAGAAAAGGGAACCCTCAAACACTGCTGATAGGAATGCAAACTGGTGCAGCCACTATGGAAAATAGCACAAAGATTTCTCAAAATATTAAAAGTAGGATTACCATAGGATCCAGCTATCCCACTACTGGGTATTTATCCAAAGAACTTGAAGTAAACAATTCAAAGAGACTTATGCACCCCTATGTTCATTGCAGCATTATTCACAATAGCCAAGACGTTGAGGCAACCAAAGTGCCCACTGACTAATCAATGGATTAAAAAAAGATGTGGTATATATATATACAGGTATATACATAAAGTAATGGAATACTATTCAGCCACAAAAAAGGACAAAATTGTCCCATTTGCAACAACATGGATGGAACTTGAGGGTATTATGTTAAGAGAAATAAGCCAGACAGAGAAAGACAAACATCATATGACTTCACTCACATGTGCAAAATAAACAAATACATGGACAGAGAACAGATTAGTGTTTATCAGAGGGGAAGGGGGTTTGGGTTTAGTATAAGGGATAAAGGGGCACATATATATGGTGACTGACAAATAATAATGTACAACTGAAATTTCACAATGTTATAAACTATGAAGACCTCAATAAAAAAAACTGTCAGAACGAATAAATGAACTAGAAAATTTGCAGAACATAAAGTCAATACACAAAAATCAGTAGTGTCTACACACGAACAATAAAATACTTCACTAAGAAATTAAGAAATCAGGGACTGGCCTCATGGCCTAGTGGTTAAGTTTGGCACACTGCTTCAGCGGCCCAGGTTTGGTTTCTGGGCATGGACCTACACCACTCATTGGCGGCCATGCTATGGTGGTGACCCACATACAAAATGCAGGAAGATTGGCACAGATGTTAGCTCAGGGTGAATCTTCCTCAGCGAAAAAAAAGGAAATTAACAAATCCCATTTACAACAGCATTAAAAACAATAAAATACCTAGGAATGAATTTAACCAAGCAGAGAAAAGATGTCTACACTGAAAACTATAAGATACCAATGAAAGAAACTGAAGACATAAATAAATGGAAAGACATTGTACATTCTGGATTGGAAGAACTACCATTATACCTCTATTACCCAAAAAACCTATAGATTCAATGCAATCTCTACCAAAATTCTAATGGTATTTTTTATCTAAAATATAAAAAGAATCCTAAAAGTTAAACAACAAATCACCTCAAATAGCCAAAGTAATCTTCATGAAGAAGATCAAAGTTAGAGGCATCACACTTCATGATTTCAAACCGTATTATAAAACGACAATAGTAATCAAAACAGTATGGCACTGAAAAAACAGACACATAGACCTATGAAATGTAACTCAGAAATCAACCCGCATTTATGCGTCTTAATAAGGCATTTTTACTTTACTGAGAGCAGATGTTAAGCATTCTTTTTTTAAAGATTGGCATCTGAGCTAAAAGCTGTTGCCAATCTTCTTCTTTCTTTTTTTTCTTCTTTTCGCTTTTTCTCCCCAAATCCCCCCAGGTACATAGTTGTATATTTTAGTTGTGGGTCCTTCTAGTTGTGGCATGTGGGACGCCGCCTCAATGTGGCCTGATGAGTGGTGCCGTGTCCGCGCCCAGGATCCGAACCGGTGAAACCCTGGGCCGCAGCAGTGGAGCACAAGAACCTAACCTCTCCGCCACGGGGCCGGCCCCCAAGCATTCTTAACAAGGGTGCCAAGAATACACAATGGAGAAAGGACTGTCTCTTCAATAAACGGTGTTGGGAAAACAGGATATGCACAGGAAAAAAAATGAAACTGGGACTCTATCTTACACGACTCAAAAAAATTAACTAGAACTGGATTAAAGACTTAAAAATAAAACTCTGGAAAAAAACAGAAAAAGCTCCTTGATATTGATTTTGGCAACGATTTTTTTGGATGTGATACCAAAAGCACTGGCAACAAATGCAAAAATAAATAAGTCGGGCTACGTCAAATGAAAAACCTTCTGCATAGCAAAAGAAGCTATCAACAAAATGAAAAGGGAGAAAATATTCACAAATGTTGCATCTCATAAAGGATCAATATCTAAAATATATAAAGTACTCACACAACTCAGCAACAGAACGATCCAGTTAAAAATGGGCAAAGGACATGAACAGACGTTCTATGAAAGAAGATCTACAAACGGCCAACAGGTATATGAAAAAATGCTCCTCTTCACTAACCATCAGGAGAATACAAATCAAAAGCACAGAGAGATATCACCTCACACCTGATAAAATGGCTACCATCAGAAAGAGCAGAGATAACAAGTCTGGGGGAGGGTGCAGATGTAAGGGAACTCTGGTTCACTGCGGTTGGCGTGTAAAAAATAAATAAAAATCACAGAAACAGTAGAATGCCAGGAGCTGGGGCATGGGGGAAACACGGTAACATTCGTCAAAAGGTACAAACGTGCAGTTATGAGTAAGTTTTGAGAATGTAACATACAGCATGGTGACTGTAGTTCATACTCTACTGTACACCTGAAATGTACCGAGAATAGATGTAAAGCATTCTTAACAACAACAAAATAATAATAAGGTAACTTTACGAGGTGATGGATGTTTAGTTAACTTCATTGTGGTAATTATTTCACAATGCATATATATATATCAAATCATCACGTTATACATTTTACTGTACAGTTGACGTCCATATCCATGGGTTCCACATCCGTAGATTCAATGAACCATGGATGAAAAATATTTGAAAAAAGAAAATTCCAGAAAAGTTTCAAAAAGCAAACCTTAAATTTGCCAGGCACTGAGAACGATAGTGAATACACGTGAATGAAGACAAGTGTAGTCAACTATTTACATGGCATTTACATTGTATTAGGTATTATGACTAATCTAGAGATGATTCAAAGTATACAGAAGGATGTACGTAGGTTATATGCAAAGAGTATGCCATTTTATATAATGCACTTGAGAGTTCCTGGATTTTAGTATCCACGGGGGAGGTTCTGGAACCAACACCCTGTGAACACCAAGGGATGAATGTACATAATTTTATATCTAGACAAGACTGAAAAAAAAAAATCTAACCACTACAGACCAGATCTAAACACTACAAACCATGCAGGAGGACACTGAAAAGCATCCCATGGTTCAGGTAAGTAGTGACTGTGACAATGCCTACATGCCTGGCACAAGCAGCCATGAGGAAATGAAAGGGAAAAGAAGGACAAAGCCTGGGATACAGAAGTGATATGGATCTGGACACAATGACCCAGAGAGGGCAAGCTCGGTGGAATCCGTGAAGCTCACTGCAATACCCCCAGCCTGGATGCCTTTCCTAAGAGGGCTCGGTACAGCAGGTACTGGGGCTGCAGGGGAGAGAACAGGGCGGTGCACATACCCAGCCCTAGCAACACGGCACCACCCAGAGAGCTGGGGGAGCAAGTGGTGTCCACGGTCCATGAGAAAAACGACTGAGAAGCACTGTGGGGAGGGAATACAGCCTAGTCCAGCTCACTGGCGAGGCCGTGAGAGTCTTACCCAGAGAGGATACGAGCGCAAAGTTCTCCAGCATCACATCCAGGTACAGGCGTCTCTGAGCCTCATCCAGGAGCCTCCATTCCCCCCAGGAGAAGTACACAGCAACATCGTGAAAGGTCACACTGTCCTGTAATGACGGGGACAGATGAAACCATCAACACTCTCTCTGAGATCCCACAATCCATCTCACCACACATCTACCACACACTCATCCTCCCCCAGAGCGCCCCACCTCAGAGGAATTCCAGGCCAGGTGTCACTATCTTCAGGGTCCCTTTATTCACTGTGTTCAGCCCTCAGAAACATCAGGCAGGGGGGCACAGAGACCTCATCCAAGTTCCGGTCCTGGCCTGTAGGGTCCCATCCACTCTGTCAGTCAATCCCCCTGGAGACTCTAGACTTGGACTCCAAGACGCAGCCAAACGTGGGCTCGTGCTTCGCCCTTCAGTCTCCAATACCAGGGCCCGAGGGCCATCGGCTCACGCTTCCTGTCGATGTGCATGTCATTCCGTAGATTGTACCTCTCACGTCTTCAGTGCCCACAATTGCACTCCCAGCTCTGCATTTAAGGAAATCCCCAAGTGCTGCTCTGAAGGCCTCCTCTACACCTTTGATCCTTCTCAACATCAGCCCCTCAGGAGCACCAGCTCTGCGCCCTCGGACCAGGACTCCGCTCCCTGCGCCTCCCCGGCTTCCTCCCCCTTCCCGTCTGTTCTCTCCGAGCAGCTCCTGGAGAACTTTTGAAACCCCAACACGCACCGCGTCCCTCTCTGGTCACAGCCCTCCCGGCTCCGGGACCCTCGGACTTAAGGAGCAGCCCCTCCCCTGCCGGTCCAGGGGGGACCCCTCCTCACACTGTTCCCTGCGGACACAACGCCGACCCAGGGCCCCGCCGCACCCTCCGCCCGGCCCCCTCGCCCGCAGCCCGGTCCCCGTCCGCAGCCACAGGCCCCACGAGCGCCTCCCCGGCCTGGCCCCAGGGCCTGGGCTGCAGGCCCGGGAGCAGCGCCCGCCCGAGGGCTGGAGCTCGGGCTGCGCTGCGGGGGGGCGGGCCGGAGCCGAGCGCTCACCTGAGCCGGCTCCCTCCGCGCGGCCGCCGCCATCGGCCTCGGGGGCGGAGCGGGGCCGGGAGCGACGGGAGACGAGGCGCCGGGCGCGAGGCCCCGGGCGGCGTCGCCGAGCCTCAGAGCCGCCAGCACCGCGCGGACAGCGCCTCCTCCCGCGCCTCTACGCGCGTTTCCCCAGTCCCGGCCCGGGACTCCGACGCTGGAAGAACAACCAGCTGCCGAAGGTACAGCCCCTGAAGAGGACCCCGGAAGTCCCCTCTCCACCCTTCTGCCCAAACGGAAACGCCTTTTGTCCTGAGCCTTCATTGGCTCTGGGAGCCGTCTGTCGTCGTAGAGCATTCAGGGAAATGTAGTTCCAACAATCCAAGGCAGAGAGGGTTCCCCAAGCGACTCCCCTGTGAGCAGCACTGGGCAAGGCCCCTTCTCTTTCCAGGGCTCCCCTCTTCTTAAAGGGGCCGTATGCGGACTTCTGGGGACTGCTTTCTGCAACTGATCAGCCAGGCATTCAGGCCGTGAATTAGGATGACAAATGTTTCCCAAGAGGCCATTGGCAGCAGTGCAAGTTGGCCCAAATCTGACGTGCCATTTTCTGCCCGAATACTGTTCCCTCAGAGGCACACAAACTTTGGGACTCCACAAAAGTCGTCATGCTTTCAGAGCCCAAATCTGTTGATAAACCACCCCATATACTGAACAGAACCCCCAAGAAAAAGAGGACTGAAAGAGTAAGGCCTTTCTTATCGTACAACCCAAATCAAAGTGTGGCAGGCAGTTCTCGGGTTGGTGACTTGGGAGCTGGAAAAACTCATCACAAGTATCATGTGAACCTAACATGTCCCTGAAAAGGTAGTCCTTCTGGCAAGGTGACAATAGAATTCGTTAGGTATCCTCTAGGTCAGAACTGGGGGAGGTCCATGCCCCAACTACTCAGAGGGAAGGGAATGCGGACCCCCTAAGGCTCAGGCTACTCCTAATTTGTTCTCCCACCTGAGAGAACAGAGGTCGGCTTCCCTAAGCACACGGGGGTGGCGACTGGTGCACGCTGTGTGGACCTGCCAGGTGGCAGGGGTGAAATGGCTTTAACAATGGAGACTGGTAATGAGGGAAATCTGGGAAGGGCCTTGGGCAGGGCAGAAACTGCAACACAGCCACGCATGCTTCTCACATAAATTAGACTTACGGGGAATCTCCTGTGGATGTTGGGATGTGTGAGAGTCAAATCAGTCTGATGACTAGTCCAGAGGCTTTGCTCCACTTTTGTTATATTGAAGAAAGTAATTGCACATTCCTTGCCCCATGAGGATACTAGGATATGGGTGACAAGTTCTTCAGAATCACCTCGTGGTACAAGTGTCTTTGACCCTCATCAAGGTACCCCACTCCTCCCAGAAATACACAAGCATGTCCTCACATGTCATAGCACCCTGACATGATCGGGACAGATGAGATGAGGATCAGCATCTCTGAGGACCCACGTCCATACTCACCTCTCTCCAGAGCTCAGCATCTCAGAAGAGATGCCAGTCCTTGGTGCCACTGATGCCCACGCTCTCCTCGTGTTCCCATGAACACCCTGCTCAGCCCTCAGCAACAAGAGGCAGGAGGGCAGATAGATGCTGTCTAAGCAGTGGGCCTGGACTGCAGGCCCCAACCCCTCCTGCCAAGCAATAACCCTGGGGCACCAAGATCATGACTCCCAGACACAAGGCAACCCGGCTTCTCAGTTCCACCTCAGTCCCCAACAGGAAGGCCCTGGGGCCATCAGCTCACACTTCCTCTCGATGTGCACATCATTCTGTAGACCATCTCTCTCACATGTCCAGACACCAGAGTCACCCTCCAACAGCCACCACCACCTCCCCACCCCACCCCATAGGCATCTTCATGGACCTGGCACATGGCATCCAGAGAGTGCTTGACAAATTCACACACGATCCAGCACAACCCCCCACCTCTTATGGATCCAAATGCCAGGGAAAGCCCTGAACGCTGCTTTGGAGGCCTCTCCACCTGGCCCTGATCCCTTCTTCAATATGTGCCACTCAGTACCACATGTGAGTTTGAGACCCCATGACCCTCTGCCACTTCTGTGCTAACTTGCTGTCCCCACAGCAGCCACAACCTGCCACTCTCTACCAAAACTTCATTTAAATCCCAGCCCCACTGGTCCCCATGACAGGTGTAGTGACTCTCACAGATAATGACCCTTGTGCCTGACCTTATCCACCAGCAAGACTGAAACACCTCAGACCCCAACAAAGCTCACTACACAGTTCTGTTGATTCCATACAGAAGTGAATAAGCAACCCAGACTCAGTGTCATCCTGTCTCAATTTCTCCTACGACTCTGCATCCATCTCATGTCCACTCATCCTGTGGGAGCATTGGTCACCTGCCAGACCATCCTCCCCACCCACCTACCCTCTTCATGACCACTAATCTCCCTCATCTGTGTTTGTGCCCCCAACCCTCAACCATGTGCCCGAGCAAGGGAAGCAGTCCTTACCACCACCTGCTTCTTCTGGACGTCCTAATAGCATTACCACTGTGACATAAATTCCCCTCCTAAATGTGATCCACAGCTCCAACCTGGCCCATACAATAATTACCACTTGTGGATGTCTCCATCCTGAACCCCTCCCAAGATTTCCAGACCTGTGTGTCTAGCTGCCCACTTCATGACTTCACTCACAGTTCTCTAAAATATCTCAGGCTCTTCAAGAGGCCGAAACAAAACTCCCCATATTCCCAGTGAACACTTCTCATCTCAGTTGATGGAGCTTCCGTCTCTTCAGCTGCTAGGATCAAAAACCCTTGGGTCATCCCTGACTCCTGCCTTTGTCTCCCTCACCGAACACATCCAAGAATCCACTTGGCCCTTCTAAGAACGTGGACGCAGAATCCAAATATTTCTGCCTCCTGCACGGCTACCACTCTGATCCATCAACACTCAGCTGGACTATTGCAACGGCCTCCTTCTGGGCTCCCTGCCTCCTCCCTCAGCCCCATACAGAATCCGCTCTCCACTATGCAGGGTGTGACTCAGACCCTGTTACTCTATCAAAGCCAGAACCTTCAACACACGTGAAGAAAAGAAAAGTGACTGTGAGAGTTTCAAAAACCCATTCTCAAAGTGAAACTTGGTTTACACTTAGATAAATTCGAGCGACGTTTTGGATTCTAACAGACATGGGACACCGTCAGAGGCACAAAAAAATCCTCACAACATATGTGCACTTTTGAAAAATGCAATAAGTGAACAACAGATAATTTTGAGGATCTAGTTAGGCCCGATTTCAAAGTCAGTATCTGTGAAAACAATGAAAAGATTCAACATTTCAAAGTAATGGCATCCCATTCAGAGGCCATCTAGGTAAGCCGTGGGGCAGTTAGTACATCTTGTAGCCTGTGAAAACTACTAGACCATCAAATTAAATCTTCAAGGAAAACTTGCAGATTCTCAATTTACTATTGGAATATAGATTAATGTTGAAAGAAACAGCCCTCACTATGGGAAATAATGTTGCTCTTGAGTTTATTAGAGATAAGAAATGTAACTTATGTCAGCATGATTTATCGTTCACAACGTCCATGTTACCTAAATATACTGCATTGAAATGCTATTTAGACAATTATGTGCTTCATATTTACTCACCTTAACCCGTAATTTACATGAGTAAATATTAAAAGTAAAACAAAACTAATTTTCAAATCAATTTTGCACAAAGCAGACGTCACAGAACCACATTTAGCCACACATTGTACATTTAGTGACAGATAAGATGACTTTTCAACAACCCAGTATTATGTTCATAAGTTCATCATGATAAAAGACACACAATTATTTAAATATGGATAATAAAGAAGAAAAAAAATTCAGTTATTTGAAAGTTGCCATTATGTACCAAGACTGTCAAATTTTTCTAAAAATTGTTTTCATTTCATAAAAAAATTCCAAAATATACCTTTAGTACTTGAATCAGAAGTTTAATGGTGGGTTAATATAATGAGCAATAAAGTAAATTGATTTCAAATGAATTTTTTAAAAGAAAGCTGATCACATCACCCTCGTGAAGAAACAATCAGTGGCCCATCCTGCCTCCTCTGGAAAGTTTCTGTTGTTTGGTGAGTCCGTGATGAAGTGGTGGAAGAAATGATCATGGCTTCCTGTGTTTTCTTTCAAACGGGCGCGTACAAACACACACACACACACACACACACACTATTCTTAAACTCCCTTCAGTTCTTTGAAGTCTTCATGAACCTCCACAATCAGGATATTCCTAGGATTTTTCTCTCCATTTGAAAGGACCTTCACCCGATATGCTTAGAAAATGCAAATAAATCTTTTGGGTGTCAGCTTACAGTTCAGATCAGCAGTGAGTTTTGTAAGGGTAAATACAAATCTGAAAAAGAAAAAAATATCCCTGAGGAAAAAGGGACAGCCACTCCACCCACCCAACACATTTCTTAGAGTATTTGCTTTAGAAAACCTGTAACTGTGAATTCTTCCTCTGCCCCTTGGAGATATATACAAATACTTTTTAAAGCTAATTAAGCCTCATACCAATTTTACAACCCAGGAAACTTTTCCTTGAAGACCTTGGATATCTCTGAAACGTAATCACCGGAAAATCGCACGTCACGTCTCCCAGTCTCCATAGGACAGTAGGAGCCTAACTTCAGCAGGAGCCTGGGTCCAACTTACAAAATTCCATCCTGCCATAAAGACATGAGACGTTTATTTTTCCTTAGGATAAAAGCAATTGGCAAACACCAAGGTCCACTCTAATTACGAGGTGAATTTAAGATGGACTGTGTGTGACAAATGGTGCTGTCAAGTCATCTTACCTGAGGTCTTGTTATTGTTAATCTTAAGAACATGTGATCCTGGGTTGTATCTGCCTGACTATGCACAAGGCTGAGAGTTCTTACTGACCTTGCGGTCTCTTTAGTGGGTTGCCCATGATGCGCATCACATCCTGGTTTCATGCTTATTCAACAAGATAACTGTTTTCTACTTGTGTGGGGCAAGTTTTGTGGGTCATCAGAGATTTTGTTTATAATTACATTTCCCCAACAGTTATCTACCTCAGAACTCCAAATCACTGAAAATTCTTGACATGGCATTATCATGAAATTCTCAAATTTCAGTAGTGAACACCACTACCGTTTCAGAAAGTCATCTTGTAGTAATCATTATTACTTTTACATTTATTGTGGAGGTAAAATAGACAGACCATAACGTTGGCCATCTTAACCATTTTAGGTATAGAATTCCGAGGCATCAAGTACATTCACGTTGTTGTGCAACGCTCAGCACTATCCATCTCCAGAACTTTTACATCACCCCAAACTGAGCCTCCAAACTCGGGAGACAAACATCCCCATTCCCCTCTCCCCTCAGCCCCTGGCAACTAGTCCTCTACTTTGTGTCTCTACGAGTTTGACTACTCTAGATCCCTCATACAAACAGAATCATACAATATTTGTCTTTTCTTGTCTAGCTTATTTTACTTAGGATAATAGCTTCAAAGTCCACCCATGTTGTAGCATGTGTCAGAATTTAATTCATTTTTAATGCTTAATAATATCCGACTGTACGTATATTCCATATTTTGTTTATCCATTCATCCATCCGTGGACATTGGGTTGTTTCACATTTGGCTGTTGTGAATAAGGCTCCTGTGAACACAGGGGTACAAATATCTGTTTGAGTCGCTGCTTTCCATTATTTTCGGTATAGTAGAATTGCTGGGTCATATGGTAATTCTCAGTTCAATATTTTCAGGAACTGCCATACATTTGAGTGATTATTTATACCATGTCCATCTTTTGGCAGTCCACTAAGAATTATGAGGTCATAGTTGTTAGAATTTTTATTCAATAGTGAATCTGAGTCCTTGTATATAAGCCCACAAATGTTGAGAAAAGCACTCCAATAAATGGTAGGATGTTCTGGAGGGAACTTATGGCCCAGAGACCATGCTTGGAGCATTTGTGTTCTTTGTCCAGCAGACAAAGCAAAACTCTGAGATGCTGGTATCACTGAAAAGGAACACAAAGGGGCTGAATGTTGGGAAGCCGAAAGACACCAAGACAGAGGTGTTCATCAGCCAGGGGTGTGGGTTCTCAAGCTGGGTCATCCAAAATGATAGAATACCCGCTAGAGAGTGCAAGGAGACAAACATGCTCACCAGGGTCAGGATGGTGCGTGTGGCTCTGGCCTCATGGGCGGGTCTGGGGGAAAGTCTGTTGCGGTGAATGTGTTGGACTCGCTGCTTGTGCCTGGGCAGGACAAGGTCCATGGAGCCGCTGGTCCAGACCATGAGACCCAAACACACACCATCAGTGGAGGCGTAAATGACTGCAGATACGCAGAATACCAGTCTCTCAGGAATGCGTGATGAACAGTATCTGTAAATGTTTTCCACACTCGTGTTTTTGCTGTTTTTTGGACCAGTTACATTCATAGTAACCACCATATTTAACAAGAGATGTAGGATCCAGCAGATGGAACAGCAGAAGCCAATGAACACTGTGGATCTCACTCTGTGCTCCAACCACCCAGAGAAACTGGGGCAAAGCTTAATGGCCTGGAAGCCACTGAGGAGGCAGGTGGTACTGAGGGAAACGCCTCTGGCCACTCTGTGTAAATAGAAGACAAATTTACATCCAGCATCACTGAGAAAAGATTTCAATCCAAAAGCCACCGCTGTCTGAGGGATCCCTTTAGAGAAAAGAACTAAGTTGTTAGCTAAGATCAGCTGGTTGAGAATCAGCTCTGTGGGTCTCAAGACGTGTGCATTGAGCAAAGTAACATTATAAAGACAAAGGAGTGAACAATTTGCAAGGATTCCAGCACCAGTCTGAGTGAGGAAGGTAAGACCCCAACTTAAGCTAATAGAAACCCATCCGTCCATGTAGAGATGATGCAGTTTGATTTTATTTATATCAGAGGAACCTGGAGACTGAAAGAGAAAATTTGGTTATTCTCATTACACCCAGGAAGTGTCCTTTCTCAAAAAAACCATTATTCCCAGTGAATCTGAACATGAAGGATGACTTCTGGTTTCTGGTTCTGCGTATAAGGAGCTTGGAAGTAGCCACACCGACCTCACAGAAAGTAAAAAGCTAGACAGACTGGAAAACCAACAACTTTTCTTGGGCCCATAAGAGAGGGTAGGACACACAGCAAAACTCTGCCTCTGAGTTTGAGAGACATATGAATGAACACACAGAGTCATGGACCAGCGGAGCAGAGAAACTGAAGAGCAGAAGCTGCCATGGGAACCAGTGCCGGGCTGGGAAACCTGAACTGTAATTGGTGAATTGCTGGAGGCTCAGTGCGGACAACTCTGAGAGTTAGAGACTCCAGGGGCCCAGTCATAAGGGAGCCCCCCAATACTGAGAGATTTACTCCAGGCGCTCGACCAGATTCACACAGTAAATATTGAAAAAAAATCCCGTCAGTTAGTTATCAACGTTGATTGCTAGCTTTAGGGCAACAACTTAAAAAAAAGTACGAAAAGAAGTACAACCGAGGGGCTGGCTGGCGGCCCAGAGGTTAAGTGCGCACCTACTGCTTTGGCGGCCCAGGGTTCGCCAGTTCGGATCCCAGATGCGGACATGGCACCGATCAGCAAGCCATGCTGTGGCAGGTGTCCCACATATAAAGTAGAGGAAGATGGGCACACATGTTAGCTCAGGGCCAGTCTTTCTCAGCAAAAAGAGGAGGATTGGCAGCAGTTAGCTCAGGCCTAATCTTCCTCAGAAAAAAAGACGTATAACTGAAATGCTAAGAAAATGAGATCATAAAACATGCTCAATTAAAACCACAAAAGGCAGAAAAAGCTAGGAAGACAATAATAGGAACAAAGAATAAGGGCAACAAGGGGCCGGCCCAGTGGTGCAGCAGTTAAGTTCGCCCGTTCTGCTTCTCGGCGGCCCGGGGTTCGCCAGTTAGATCCTGGGTGTGGACATGGCACCGCTTGGCACACCATGCTGTGGTAGGCATCCCACATACAAACTAGAGGAAGATGGGCACGATGTTAGCTCAGGGCCAGGCTTCCTCAGCAAAAAAGAGGAGGACTGGCAGTAGTTAGCTCAGGGCTGATCTTCCTCAAAAAAAAACAAAAAGAATAAGGGCAACAAATGAACATGAAGAACAGGCCTTTCAGAACCACAAATCTGTTTCTTGCAGCATCATTTGTAACAACAAGGTCTGGAACCCACCCAGCTTCACTCAGTGCGGGATGGAAGGAATCCCCGCGCCTCCCCCGCTGGAACCCAGGCCTCTGTGGACACAGTGAGAACATTCTCTTCACTGTCGCCCTGATGGGACATACTGTGACGTGCAAAGAAACAAAAGAAAGGCTCAGGACATCCTGTGCCATTAGCTTTATTTTACTAAGAACCAGAGAGAAATATACCTTGATATGTTTTTGTGTGCATGTCTATATTTTTATATCTAAAAAATGGAAGGATAAATTTTAAAATCTCTAAAAATGGGTACCTGGGAGGAAGAGAGGAAACTGCTGAGGAGACAGGACGAAGCCCCACTGCTATGAATGTATCTTCATTTGGTTTAGAAGTTTACACGTATTTTTCTCACATATATAAATTGTCAAAAGTATTTTCAAATATAATTCATAAACCTAAAGAGAAAATCTAAAAAAATAATGAAAAGAACGTAATTGTTCCAAACTAGGGTTTAACCAAGCAAAGAGGACTTATTTCCACTGAATTTTAAGCAGAATTATGTGAGTATATGTTCTGCACTGATAATTGAACAAAATAAAAGTAAAATGTTTAAGTAATAAAATTATGATTAGGTATAATGGGTAATTCATTTCCAAATTTTATGCATGCACATATATAGTATATATATATGGTCTTTAAATACCGTCTTGACTGAAAGCAACTCCAGCTTCCTGAAGAAACTGCTGGATCCACATCTAGAGCAGGCAGTGCGGGGGAGGAGCTCAGAAGCTTCCTGCACAAGAAAGCAGAGGGGCCACCAAAGACCACCAGGTTCATGGGAACAGAACAGAAAGGTTGGCATGAAGGAGTCCCACTGGCAAAGGGTGGGACATTTATGGCACCAAGTAATATTTTTAATAATTAAAACAAATGAATATATGTAAACCTATATGTTTGATACTGCCTAAAACACAACAAAATAATCCTCGCAGCTGGGGAATAGTAAAGAACCAAATCGCCACCATGAAAAATTAGAAATAAAGAGGAAGGATCAAGACCTTTCTTTTCTCTCAGAACTATTCCTCAGGAACTCTCTTCTCAGTAGATGGTTTCCACCCAACAGAGGCAAAGGGAGGACCGACCTGGGTCATCCTTACCCTGACCATACAGTCACTGAACCTCAGTGGCTGCCAAACTCCTTAAGAGCCAGTCAGTGGTGAATATCCTACTGGATGGATGTGGCTGATGATACAGGAACCTCCTGATTACATGGATCATAATGTCACAAAAATAGAGACAAGTGTATATTATATTTTCATGTGATGCAAAAAGAAGTAGACAGAAGTAGACATGAACACCTATGAATGAGTCTACTTGAATGTCAAATTAGGGAGAATAACTATCTGCTTATGGAATTATGGGTCAAAAATGTCATGTTAAAAGATACCTCAAAGAGGCAGTAGGTCACATCAGAATAACAAAAGTTCCATATGATTAATGCCCTCTTTCAGGAAACAAAATATTTCAAGATAAAAGAGGGAGGGTATCTGCAAAATATAACAAAATCAAGGTACATAGAAATATGATACAAGTGTTAGAAAACTGGGTGGATGCTGATTCAAATAAAATATTCTGAAAATTTAATAAACATTCTGTGAATTTGAACAATGACTTGATATTTGATGGTATTGGATTAATATGCTTATGGAGAATAAGATCCAGTAAATAAGAAAAAGAAAAGTGTGTTTGTCTTTTAGAGAAATCAATGATGTATTTAGAGATGCAATTATATGGCTGCTAGGATTTGCTTGAACTTAAGTAATTCCTGGAGGAGAACTGGATGCAATCAGACAGGAAATGAGTTGAGCCCTGGATTGTCCTGGTGGAGCTGGGTGATACATCCACATGGCCTATTATTCACCACCCCATTCTTTGTGGATAGCTGGAAGTTTCCATATTAATGTTTAAAAATTATTATCTCAACACTTAACAACATGGAGAACTTGTTCTCTATTTGCTGCAACATTTTCTTTCTCCTGGGTGCCACAATTGTTTACTGTGCGTCACTTGGCCTGCAATTTTCAGATAGTGTTATGGTGAATTGAAGTCTCTTTATATTACTATATTCTATCATTTTCAGAAGCCAGGTTGAAAAATTTAAATGCCTTCATTATTCAGAGAGTCAAATCAAAGGAAAGAGGCCAGCCACGCAGGCAGAACTGGAAAATGCAGAATGCAAGGCCCAAGGAAATGGGTGGTTGTTCCCACTTCTAACTTCTTGTCAATATTTGTGTTACCACGCCATCAAATCTAGATTGCTTTTAAAAATACATCTTTGGGGCCAGCCCAGTGGCCTAGTGGTTAAGTTTGCGGGCTCTGCTTCAGCGACCCAGCGTTTCGCCGGTTCAGATCCTATGCGCAGACATGGCACCATTCATCAGGCCATGCTGAGGTGGCTTCCCACATGCCACAACTACAAGGACCCACAAATACAAACACACAACTATGTACCAGGGGACTTGGGAGAAAAAGGAAAAATAAAAATCTTAAAAAAAATTTTTTTAATTAAAAAAAATATATATCCTTAATTGTTACAAATAACAAATTTCCAACTGAAACCCAAAGCAGACAAAAATCCATCTGCTCTAGCTGAGACTTATTGATTCCCAGTTCCAGACTCCAGTAACGGATAAAGCTGTGGTTTCTTAAAGGAGCACTACCTCTGGTACAGTTTTTACTTTTTCCAACGCTAAAGAGTACCCTTACAAGTATTAGAGTGGTTATCATTGGCAGCACATGAAAATGTTCACAAATAAGACCACAATGTTGAAATCCATCATTTTTTAAATCCAATATCCAGTATCTCTAGAAGGGACAGTTAAGAAGCAAAAGTACAACCATGTTGAATTCTGTGCCAGTCACACACTCACCTTTTAACCTGTAGAGATGACTCCGTTGAATAATTGCTAAATCAATTCCTAATTAATAAATGGAATAAAATGAATTATTAGCAATTATAAGAGCTTAGGAAATGCACAAATGCTAGGTAAAATGAATAAATTACAGATTTTTCTGTGTAGAGATAGTGTTATATTTGAAAATATGATGAAAAAAGTGCTGTGAGAAAATGTGTGCAAATATAAAGAACAACCACAGAATTAAATAAATATGGAAAAAAGTATTTCAAGAAAATGAAGGACATAAAATAAGATCTAAAGCAGTTCAGAGAGGGGCTGGTCCCATGGAGTAATGGTTAAGTTTGGCACATTCTGATTGGGCAGCCCAGGATCATGGGTTCGGATCCCAGCCACAGACCTACACCACTTGTCAGCCATGCTGTGGTGGCAACCCACCTACACAATAGAGGAAGATTGGCACAGATCTTAGCTCAGGGCTAATTTTCCTCAAGCAAAAGAAGAGGAAGATTGGCAACAGCTCAGGGCGAATCTTCCTCACTGAAAAAAAAAAAGAAGTGCAGGAGAAACAATTATCTTTCTTGGAGTGCTTTGATATTTTAAATAATTTGATCAACTAAATGTAAGTGTGCATAAACCATGTAATTTATAACTAAATGAAACATTGCCAAGTACCCTGTAATAATAATAACAAGAGGAAAAAGAAGAAAGGAAAGGAAATTGAAGGTAATGGAATAGCTCTGACAAATACTTTTTAAAATTACAAACACAGCTTGTTTACAGTAAACCAAAGATATAAAACAGAGAGTCCAAAAAATAATTTTAAGTATTTGATAGGTAGGTAGATAGGAAAATAGATACAGAAATAGGAAAGTCATTAGATCTGTTAATTTTTTAAAAAACAGAGAGCTAAGACTTAAGGTATAGAAAATATTAGGAACTTAGTGTATACCTAAAAATGAGAGAAAAATTAGTTACAAAAAGGTTATGAAGTAAATGGTATAAAAATATTTGAAGGGCCAGCCCCATGGCACAGTAGTTAAGTGCAAACGTTCCACTTTAGTGGCCCGGGGTTCACCGTTTGGTTCAGATCCAGGGTGTGGACATGTCACCACTTGGCAAAAGCCATGCTGTGGTAGGCGTCCCACATATAAAGTAGAGGAAGATGGACATGGATGTTAGTTCAGAGCCAATCTTCCTCAGCAAAAAGAGGAGGATTGGCAGTAGTTAGCTCAGGGCTAATCTTCCTCAAAAAAAAAAAAAAATTGGACACTTATTTGGAAAAACAACAAATTTCTAGCACATCCCATTGAGATAAATAAACATATTTGTGTACTGGCATATGGACACACAAATTAAAACACTGTAGATTAATCATATAGGAATGTGTGTACTTTTTTAAAACATGAGTTGAGGACAATATGTATTAAGCAATAGGAAAAAAGAGGGGGCCATACAATAATCTACGAATATTAGAATACTAGTGAACTGACACAAAATGAAAGACACAAAAATATAAAGATGAAACAGAATATTAGAAAAAATTTTATATAACAAAAGATAAAAGGGAAGCTGTCGATAAGAGTTTAAGTGTTCAAGCTAAAAAATTAGAGAAAAGGTCATATGTGTTCTAAGCAGAGAAATTATATAAAGAAGCCTTTCTCAGGATAAAAAATACTATCAAATATAAAACGTGTTTCTCTCAAAATGATCAGACACATGAGAAATAAATTGTAAATGAGATATAATTTTTCAATTAAAAATACATTTCTTTGCCAAATGTTTTAAGTTAGGGTCACAGCTTCACTTTGTATAAGGAGTCTTCTTCTCAGAGTTTTGCATGATCACATCTAAACAAAATTCAATGAATTAATTATGGTTTGTCATTGGCATTACTTAACTCAGAAAGAGAATAGAATCCTTCTGCATTACATGATATTATTTAGTAAAATATAAATTTTTCTGTCACATTCAATTGGACAGAAAATTTTATAATCACCTAAAATTTAGATGTTTTTCAAAGAATTCAAATTAGGATTATCAAAACAAGAACTGTCTTTATTTTTGGAATACTATTTTACTTGCTTACTTTAGTAATTAGCAAGTTATTAAATGACAAGAAGTGATTTACCTGGCATTAAAATTTGGGAAATAGTAGAATCCAGATGAAGTGTGGGTTAGTTAAAAGAAACAGGTGCTAAAAAAATCAACTGTTTCTGGAACGATACACAGTAATCAATAACAAGTTAACCTCGGTGTGAGTTATAGAAGATGGAGAGAAAAGTGGATGAGAAAAGAACACGCATTTCACGTATATGCACAAAAATCTGTTCAAATTTTTCATAGAAATAAGGTATAAGATTTGTAACAACAAATTGAAAGCGTAGTAGAAATTGATAAATCCAAATAAGAGACACGGGAGAATGCCCCATAAAATACTAATGGAGTCCTAAACATAAATGTGAATTATACACAGGCCAGACAATTGAGTAAGAAAGAACCACAGGGGGTCCCGCCGTGTGGCCAAGCGGTTAAGCGCGCACGTTCGCTTCCGTGGCCCTGGGTTCGCCTGTCAGGATCTCAGGTGCGGACATGGCACCACTTGGCAAGCCGTGCTGTGGCAGGCGTCCCACATATAAAGTAGAGGAAGATGGGCACGGATGTCAGCTCAGGGTCAGTCTTCCTCAGTAGCAAAAAAAAAAAAAAAAAAAAAAA
>NC_060279.1:81383487-81458720 GCF_021613505.1 Equus quagga
GGAGAAAAAGGAAAAATGAAATCTTTAAAAAAAACAAACCAAGAACTGTCTTTATTTTTGCAATACTATCTTACTTGTTTACTTTAGTAATTAAGGTATTAAATTACAATAAGTGATTTACCCTGCATTAAAATTTGGAAAATAGTAGAATCTAGATGAAGTACAGATTAGTTAAAAGAAACAGGTGCTAAAAAATTAAAAATGTTTCTGGAATGATACACAATAATCAATAACAGATTAACCTCAGTGTGAGTTATAGAAGATGGAGAGAAAAGTGGATGAGAAAAGAATATGCACTTCATGTATATGCACAAAAATCTGTTCAAATTTTTCTTAGGACTAAAGTAAAAGGTTTGTTACAACAAATTGAAAGTGTAGTAGAAATTGATCAAAAATCCAAATAAGAGAAGGAGGAGAAGGCCCTGAGAAATGATAAAGGAGTCATAAAATAGATTTGAATTATACACAGGCCAGACAATTGAGTAAGAAAGAGAACAGCTAAATTTGGGTAAATATTTTCAAACAAGAAACTATCCGAATCCTGGACCAGCTGTGGTTGAGGACCCTGGTGCCCTTTAAGAACGGCGCTCATTTAGGGAAAAACAAAGGCCTTTCTCCTTCCCTCCTCAAAGCGTCCTGCGGAGGCCCAGTTCGGGACCACCGGGCACATCCTGCTGCCCGCGCGGTGACAGGCGCGCGCCCGCCCCGCAGCTCTTCCCGTTTGGAGCAGGCGGAGCTTTCGCCGCTGGAAGACGGAGCCGGCTGACAGCTTCGGACACGCGGCGGATCTGGGGCAGATGCAGAGGGTCGCAGGCTGTCACCGCACTTCTAATCTGGTTACAGGGCGGAGTCGCGGGAAGACGTTCACACGTTTGTAATCCCCGATCGTTCCTGCTCCCTAAACCTGGCAGTCTCTGTCACTTTAAACAAAAATGAGATTTCTATTTCACTGCATGGGAGACACAGTTCACCTTCCTCACACCCATCCCAGAAGTGTTCTCAGAAATTACTGGTGCCAGAAAGCGCGTGCTGCTCCGCAGAACCCAGAGTCAAGGAGATGGAGGTGACCGGTTTTGCACTGATCACAGAAAGTTCTCACAGACACACCATCACAGCCAAGCAAGCAGGACACGCCAGCACAGATGTCCCGAAAGTCCTCTGTCGCAGGTGCCATCAGACACCAGGTGTGTAAGCAGAAGCCAAGCGCTGAGCACACTGGCAGCATCTTGTGAGCAGGAGCAGGGGCTGAGAGGGAGGGGTCTGTGCTCAGGGAGAGGATTCCAGATGGGCGCTCACAGACAAGGTGCAGGGAGACGTCAGGCCCCCTGGGACAGGAGGTGAGAGTGACTGCGTCTCATGAACCCTCAGAAAATGTCGCTCCTGCATGTCTTTTTCTGTGTTCAGTTTCAGCCAAGGGGGTGGGGAGAGAAGTCATGTCCACACTGTATTTCTTAGGAGGTTTCTAGAGGAACATTCTGCTTTCGTGGGAATCCTGCTCTCTGTCTAAAAAGACGGCCCACTTATCAAATGCCGTTGCTTGCTGGGACAGTAGCCACCATGGTCAGGGCCTGAGCACAAGTGCAAAGGGGGCATCTTATCCCCGAGATGAGGCTGGGAAACAATGAGGTCACCTCCCTGCTGGGGACTCATTACCCTTTCCCCTGGAAGTGCAGGGACAGTGTCTGCATGGGGAGTGGGAATTTTCCCAGAAAAACAACTGTGACATGCGCAAATTACTAAAAGCTATTAGGAACCATTTGTCATGATTAAGCAATTAGAGAGACAGAGAGAGACTGACAACCGGGCAGGGAAAACACCTCTCAGGGGCCTGGACAAGACCAGGTGACAGTGACAGACAGGGAGACTGAGGTCTGCGAAGGGAGAGAAGGAAGCTGAGAGCAAGGCTGCCTGTTGTTTCTAGCCAACCTGAGGGGCTTTGCCTCTAAAATACGATTATTTTTCAATTCTGATAACTTTGTACCGTGGCAGCCTGGAAGGGAGAAGCAAACAATCAGTTAGGACAAAATGGCTGAGGGTTAGAAATGACTTTGGAGAAAGTGCAGACACCTTTCCTCACAGCTTCAGTAGGCACCGGTCAAGCATCACTGTCTGTCACACATTGTTTTTGGTATCTGAAAGGGATCAGGGAAAATGAATTGCAAAGATCTGCCTCTACTGAGCCAATATTATAGTCAAGAAAGATGGACAATAACAAATAATAAATAAAATCTTTGATGTGTTACATGATGGTAAGTGCCATGGAAGAAAAAAAAGCTGGGTTAGCGGATGAGCAGGACCGAGGGGAGGATGCACCATCTCCTGGGAGTAATGGGTGCCCTCATGCACAAGTGACTGTTTCAGGCAGTGCTTGAGAAAAGATGGAGGAGTAAGCCAGGCAGATGTCTTGTGTATATCACCCCAACCCAGGAAGCAGCAGTGTCATGTCCCAGGCAAAGCCAAGGGCCAGTGCACATGGAACCAGGTGTGAGACAGAGTGTAAGGAGGAGGTCGAGAAAAACACGGGAGAAAGACCTGTAAGGGTGTCTAGGTTTCTAGAAGAATTTTGAACAATTCTAAGTAAAATGGGAGTCATCACACGGTTTGACCAAAATACAGACAATATGTGACTCATCTACTGAAAGCTTCATGCTGACTGGTGAGTGAAGAATACGCTGCCAAGAAGAGGAAGAGGGATAACCGTCAGACAACCTATGAGCAAACCCACAGAAGACAAGATGGTGGCTCTGTCTAGGCTGGTTGCAGAGACACTGATGGAAAGTGGCCCCACTGGGATACACTGTAGGGACAGAGCCAGCAGGACGTCTGTAGGACTGGATGTGGGGAGTGAGAGCAATAATGAATCAAGGATGGTCCCTGGTTTGTGGGCTCAGCAACTGGAAGGGTGAAGTTGGCCTCAACTGAGGGTGGGAAGGCTGTGGCCAGGGCAGCTCACATTCCTGTGAAAATCACACAAGCAAGTGAAAAATACTCCTCAGGTTGAATGCACATTTTACTCCTTATTAAACCATAGTAGGTAGATGTATAGTGTCCTATTTAACTGTCATATCGTACTATGAACATCTTACCTTCAATTGAAAGTGTTATGAATGAGTTATTCTATTCATTTTTAAATGGTGAGACATGGTGTTAGGCTTCCGTCTGCAGCCTCACCTCTTACCACCCTCTCCATGCACAGAAACCTTCAGCCTCCTGTCTCTGCTCGCCTTCCCTGAATAGTCTCTGTGTCTGCACTTGCGTGCATTTTCATATCTGCTCATCCCTTCCCACTAACGCTTCGTGAACAAATAACACCCTTGTGAAGTTCCGTGGCTGCAGCTGTGGAGAGAACAGACACGGAGCCTCTGCTCCCATGGACATGCTGGAGAAAGGCAAGTGTGATGAAATAGGGCCTGCCCTCGACTCTTCCCTGAGGACCTCTCACCTCTCCTCCAGGTTACCGCTGAGAACCCTTCTCTATCACCCATGGCTTCACTAACCCTTGCTCTGCCCTTGTTGTTCCCATAACATTCACATCTCCCTCACTTATTGCAGCACCATGTTACGATTGTTTGTCTTCCTACCCAACTGGTCCCTGGGCCATGCATCATAGCGTCCCCATGGCCACAGAGCTCCCAGGAGGTGTTTGTGGTATATGAAGGAAGACAGCAAATTCTTTGCTGTTCCTCCCACTGAAAAGTGAGTCTATTTCATCTCAGCCTGAAAGTGGATGACTTGCTTGACCAAAAGAATTGGTGGATGGATTTTTTCTTATTTTCTGAGAACCAGACAGAGAGTATTCAGTTTCTGTGTGGGTCTCTTGAAACACCCTGGGCTGCCGTGTAAGAAGTCTACCCATGTGTAAGCGCCCTGGTTGAAAGTTCCCACTGAGCCCAGCCTTCCAGCCATCTATGAGAAGGCACAGCAACGTGAGTGAAGTCATCCCAGACACTCTAAACCAACCCACACAGCACCCGAGTATCGCCAAGTGATTGCCATTGATGCCACGGGGAAGAGCAGGCTCACCCAGCTGAGCCCTGTTTGATTTCCTGACCCCCAAATTATGAGAGCTAAGGCATTGTTTGATATTTTAAACCACTAATGTTTGGTGTCATGTTTTTTTGCAACAATAGACAACGGCAAAAGTAATGAATTCTTTCACTCGCCTAATTCCTAGCCTCCTCCAAGGACAAGTGGACGTCCCACCCTCTCTTTGTAAGTTCTTTCACAGACTCACTTTTCCCTCTGGGGACCTGTCATGGTCCAATGAGCTCAAGAAAATGAAGAACTTACCTGACAGGTGAGGTTCTCTCCTTGAGAATTCAAGAGAAAAGAAAAATTCTAACTTGGAGAAATCAGGACATCTGAACTCTCCTGACTCTTTTCAGTGCCCCTCAGGCTTCCTTGAAGACACTCAGGGTCTCTGTCTCTCAGCCCCTGCAGAGATCAGCCTTGGGGGGCGACTCTCCTTCCGTCCCCACCGTGGCAGGCCAAGCTTATCCTCGCGATGCAAACTACTGGACAAGTCGACCAGCAGATCAGGCATTATGGTCACCTGGAGGTGAGAGTGAACCGTGCCCTGTGGCCCCTGACCCAGGACTTGTCTTTGGAGGATGTGCCCATGTTCGCTCAGGGAAGGCAGACACGGCCTTCACCTGGGAGGCAGGAGTGTGAGGGAAACCCTGCTTGGGTGTCAGGAGACCTGCATTCCAATTTGTGTGACCTTGGGCAAGTCCCTTCCCCTCTCCCACACAGAGGTAGTCCTCTCTGTGACTGTGTCCCATTTTGGACACTGAGAAGCTTAGGCTGTTGGTTCTGGTGACCATTTAAACAAGCTAAGAGTTTTCTCCCACTTCATTGAAGCACGACTTAAAAACAATAAAGTGCACCCATTTGAAGTATAGAATTCATTGAGTTTTGACAAATGTTTGCACTCGAGTAGCCACCACCGTAATCAAAACATAGAACCTTCCCGTCTCCCTCGACATTCCTCGTATCCCACTGTCAATGTCCCCCAGCCCCAGATGGCCACTGATTTGATTTCTGTCATTAGGTTTCTGTTACCTTTTCAAAAATGTTATACAAATGGAATATATACCCTGTGTTTGGCTTGTTTTACTTAGCATGATGCTCCTGAGATGCCTCCCTTCTGTGGCATTTAGAAACAGCTAACTCTGGCGCCGGCCCTGTGGCCGAGTGATTAAGTTCCCGTGCTCCGCTGCGGGCGGCCTGGGGTTTCACCAGTTCGAATGCTGGGCGTGGACATGACACCACTCATCAAGCCACGCTGAGGTGGCATCCCACATCCCACATGCCACAACTAGAAGGACCCACAACTAAAAAAATACACAATGATGTACCAGGGGGTTTTGGGGCAAAAAAGGAAAAATAAAATCTTAAAAAAAAAAGAAATAGCTAACTCCTTATTGTTGCTGAGTAGTATCTTATTCTATGCACATAACACATTTTGTTTATATATTTACCTATTTCAGGAGATCTGGTGTGTGTCCAGATTTGTCTAGTACAGAGCAAAGCTGTCAGGCAGCGATCACATTAATTCACATGTATTCAAGAAATGAATGAATGATTAAACACTATGTGTTGGCCAGTTCCTAGTCACATATATCGAGACCCCAGATGACAAGAGTGAGCTCTGTGCACATCAGGACGCAGAGCTAGTGATTATTAATCCTGGACAGGAGTCCCCAAACCCTTGGTTCAGTGACATTTTCACTGGCTCTGTGTTTACCAATAATGAGGATTTCCTGTGTTTTGCAGATGTTGCCTTGAGGTGACTTTGGCCAGTCCAAGTGGCCTGAGCTGGGAAAGACTGATGGCTGATAAGAATACACTTTCAAGAGAGGGCATGGGCAGGGGCCGGCCCCGCTGGTGCAGCAGTTAACTTCACACATTCCGATTCTTGGCAGCACGGGGTTTGCCAGTTCGGATCCCGGGTGTGGACATGGCACCGCTTGGCAAGAGCCATGCTGTAGTAGGTGTCCCACGTATAAGGTGGAGGAAGATGGGCATGGATGTTGGCTCAGGGCCAGTCTTCTTCAGCAGGGAGAGGAGGATTGGCAGTAGTTGGCTCAGGGCTAATCTTCCTCAAATAAATAAATAAATGAATAATAAAACCCATTCTACCGTTTAAAAAAAAAACGAGAAGAGAGAGGGCACTGGCTTGATGGGCATTTTGGTGCCGAGGCACTGCGATACTCTGAGCCAGTGTGCTGGGCAGCGTGTCAGATGGCTCTCAGCTGAGAGCGTGGAGGAGGTCAGGCCATCACCCTGAGATCCAGCGATGGGTACAGGCACGTTCCCCTTTTTTTTTTTTTTTTTTTAAGATTTTACTTTTCCTTGTTCTTCCCAAAGCCCCCCAGTACACAGTTGTATATTTTTAGTTGTGGGTCCTTCTACTTGTGGCATGTGGAATGCCGCCTCAGTATGGCTTGATGAGTGGTGCCATGTCTGCGCCCACGATCCGAACAGGTGAAACCCTGGGCGGCGGAAGCGGAGCGAGTGAACTTAACCACTCCGCCACGGGGCGGCCCCAGGCACATTCCCTTTGATCCTATTTCACCCACTATGGAAATCTCACGACCCAGCTAGAAGGAAAAAGGAAACGTGAGTGGGCAGGCTCAGGCCCAGGAAGGGGAGAAGCAATGTTAGTAGAAAATTTGCAGTCTCCACCACACAAACATTTTTTAAATTTTATCCTGAGTATCAGTAACTGGTTTTGGTTATAAGGAAAATAATGTTTTTTAAAAATTTCTTTTTGGTCTTATGATTCTTATTTGTGGAAGTGTAACTTATTTTTTGATACTTATTTCGTATATGACAAACGATGAGCTGTCATAAATATTGCAGATATTCATGACGTTAGTTTTTGAAAAATTTTTGTGTAGATAATCACACAATTTGAGAGAAATTACAGTGTGTAAATGGTATTCCAATTATTTTAATTCTTTTTCGCCTGTGTCATAGCCCCAGCTAGAATGTCTGGTGTGATATATAATTTAAGCACTAATAATGACAGCCTTGTTTGGTTGCTAAGTTAAAAGCCAAAATTTCTGATATTTTCTTACTAAAATTTAAGTTTATTGTAGTGTTTTCATTGATAAATCTCAACTAGTTAAAGGTCTATATTTCTATGCATGGTCTGATGTTTTTTCTAATTTGAATCGATTTGTATTTTACTCTTTCTGCATTTCTAAGACAGTCACATGATGTTTACAATCCATTAATATGTTGAATGCTATTAATGTCTTTCCAATAATAAACCATTGTTGAATTCCTGAGATGCTTTCATCTTCTTTACATTCTGTAAGCATAGCTGAATTTAATCAACGAGTTTTTTACTACAATGTTATCCTAGCACCATAAAATGAGCTGGGGAAGAGGAATCTCTGAAAGATTTTTAATAAGTTTGGATACACCTTTCATTGAATGATTCATGGAATTCTCTGTCTGTAAGTCTGTCAGGGTGTAGGATTTTTCTCTTGGAGATTATTTAAAAATAGAAAGTATCAAATAGATATGATATTTGTTAGTTTGATCAAGAAAGGCAAGACTTGGGTTGAACTTTTTTATGATTTTATTTTATTTTCAGTACAATTTTTATTTCCTTTTTTAATCTCAGCTTTAAACTGTAATTGATATGAAACTGTAAGATCGTAGAGTGTACATGGTATGTTGGTGATTTGATACATGTGTACATCATGAAAAGATTCCTCCGACAAGGTAATTAACACATCCATCACATTTATCTTTTGTGCATGTGATAATGTTTAAGTTCTATTCCCTTAGCAAATTTCCATTACACAATATAGTGTTATCAGCTATACTCACTGCATCTTACATTGATCCTCCAACCTTGCTCCTGTTATAGCTGGAAGTTTGTGTCCTTTCACCCACTTCCCCTATTTCCCCCACTCCCGGGCCCCCCGAACCACTTTTCCACTCTCTGTTTCTATGAGTATGACTTGGACTTTTTTCTTTTATTTTAAAGAATCTCCATGTAAGTGATACCATGCAGTATTTGTCTATCTCTGTGTGGCTTATTTCAGTTGTCACAATGTCCTCAAGATCCACTGATGTCACAAATGGCAAGACTTCCTTCTTTCTCATGGTTGCATAATACTGCATTGTATACATATATACACCAAATCTTCTTTATTCATCATCCCTGATGGACACTTAGGTTGTTTCCATATTTTGGGTAATGTGAATAATTCTGCAATGAACATGGAAGTGCAGCTATCGCTTCAATATCCTGTGTTCATTTCCTTTGGAATTATACTCATAATTGGAATTTCTGGGTAGCATGGAATTCTATTTTTAATTGTTTGAGGAACCTCTCTTCTCTTTTCCGTGAGCAGCACCAATTACATTCCCACAAACAGTGCACAGGGATTCCCTTTTCTCCACATCCTTGCTAACACTTTTTATCTCTTGTCTTTTTGATAGCAGCCATTCTAACAGTTGTGAGGTGATATTTCATTGTGGTTTTGATTTGCATATCCTGATATTTAGTGATGTGAGCACCTTTTGATGTGCCTGTTGGCCATTTGTATATTTTCTTTGGAAAAATGTCTACTCACCTTGTTTACTATTTGTGAGTCTGATCTACTTTTTTGTTTAGTGGTTACCATGAGGTTTGTATTCAAAATCTCCTAGATGAGATAATCCATTTTCTGATGACCTCTTATTCCCTTAGACTAAACCAATTCACTCCCTTTTCTCTTCCCTTCCTAAGTTGTTTTTGTCACATCTTATTCCATCTTGTGTTGCGTGTTTGTGGTTAAAATGACAAGATTATCTTTGTTTTTGGTGTTTTCCTTCCCCTTATCTCTAACGTTTTACTTGAGTATTTGCTAACCTGTTCTGCTGGATAGCTCCAATTCTCTGATTTTGTCTACCTATTTATCTCCTTACTTAGGGCTTTGCAACTCTTTTCTTCCTTTTTTTTTCCAGGTATGAGGGCCTTCAAGAGGATTTCTTGTAGGGTGGGGACTTGTGGTGATGAACTCCCTTAGCTTTTGTTTATCTGGCAAAGTTTTTATTTCTCCATCATATCTGAAGGATATTTTCACAGATAGAGTATTTTTGGCTGAGCCACACGCAAAAGAATGAAAGTAGACCACTATCTTATGCCATACACAAAAATTAACTCAAAATGGATTAAAGACTTGAAGGTAAGACCTGAAACCATAAAACTGCTGGAAGAAAATATAGGTAGTACCCTCTTTGACATAGATCTTAAAAGGATATTCTTAAATACCATGTCTTCTTGGACAAGGGAAATAAAAGAAAAAATAAAAAGTAGGACTTCATCAGACTAAAGAGCTTCTAGAAGACAAAGGAAACTAGGATCAAAAGAAAAACACAACCACCAATTGGGAAAAAATATTTGCAAATCATATATCTGACAAGGGGTTAATCTCCAAAATATATAAAGAACTCACAGAACTGAACAACAAAACAAACAACCCAATAAAAAAATGGGCAGAGGATATGAAGAGATATTTCTCCAAAGAAGATACACAGATGGCCAACAGGCACATGAAAAGATGTTCAACATCACTAATCATCAGGGAAATGCAAATCAAAACTACACTAAGATATTACCTTACACTTGTTAAAATGGCTATAATCACTGAGACAAAAAATAACAGTTGTTGGAGAGGGTGTAGAGAAAAGGGAACCCTCACACACTGCTGGTGGGAATGCAAATTAGTGCAGCCATTACGGAGATTTCTCAAAAAACTAAAAATAGAAATACCATATGATCCAGCTATCCCACTACTGGGTATCTACCCAAAGAACTTGAAATCAACAATTCAAAGAGAATTATGCACCCCTATGTTCATTGCAGCGTTATTCACAATAGCCAAGACGTTGAACCAACCCAAGTGCCCACTGACTGATGATTAGATAAAGAAGATGTGGTGTATATATACACAATGGAATACTACTCGGCCATAAAAAAGACAAAATCATCCCATTTGCAACAACATGGATGGACCTGGTACAGGGGTGAAGGGGAGCACTTATATGGTGACAGACAAGTAATAACGTACAACTGAAATTTCACAATGTTGTAAACTATTATGAACTCAATGAAAAAAATGTCTATTCAGTTCCTCTCCCCAGGTTTGTTTGCTTTGTTTTGTTTTGAGGAAGATTAGCCCTGAGCTAACATCCATGCCCATTTTCCTCTACTTTCTATGTGGGACACCTACCATAGCATGGCTTGCTAAGCAGTGCCATGTCCGCACCCGGGATCGGACAAGGTGAACCCTGGGCCGCCGAAGCGGAACATGCGGACTTAACCACTGCACCCGTGGGTAGGCCCCCTCTCCCCAGTTTTTAATTAGTTTTGTTTTCTATTGAGTTATATGAGTTCTTTTTATATTTTGGATATTAGCCTCTTATCAGGTATATCATTTGCAAATATTTTCTCCCATTTCCTAGGATACCTTTTCATTTTGTTGCTGGTTTCATTTGCTGTGCAGAAGTTTTTTAGTTTGATGTAGTCCCACTTGTTTATTTTTGCTTTTCTTGCCTTTATTTTGGTGTCAAATCTAAAAACACCGTCGCTAAGACCAATGACAAGAAGCTTACCCTCTGTGTTTTCTTCTAGGAGTTTTTTGGTTTCAGGTCTTACATTTTGAGTTGAATTTTGTGTACAATGTAAGATAGGTGTCCAGTTTTCCCAATACCATTTATTGAAGAGACTATCCTTTCCCCATTGTGTATTCTTGGCTTTTTTGTCCTAAATAAATTGACCATATACACATGGGTTTATCTCTGGGCTCTCTTTTCTGTTCCATTGATCTATGTGTCTGTTTCTAAACCAATGATGACATTTTAAAGCTTGTTTAGGGGCCGGCCCGGTGGCGCAGCAGTTAAATTCGCATGTTCCGCTGCGGTGGCCTGGGGTTCGCCAGTTTGTATCCTGGGCGCGGACATGGCACCGCTCAGCAAGCCATGCTGTGGCTGGCGTCCCACATATAAAGTAGAGGAAGATGGACACAGATGTTAGCTCAGGGCCAGTCTTCCTCAGCAAAAAGAGGAGGATTGGCAGCAGATGTTAGCTCAGGGCTAATCTTCTTCAAAAAAAAGTTTAATTCCATACTCTCATATTATTCTTAGAGTATGATTTCATATTTATAAACTTGCATGCACTCTGTGAATAGTTATTGGGCTTAAGTTCATGTAACAGACAGTGAGGAGGCCCTACCCTTCCCATACCTCCATTCACAGATCCTACACCATGAGGTCAAGTGTGGGTTTTGTTAAACCGAATGACTTGAATGCTTTCCAATTAGGTAGATAGATCACCAACTAACTCTTGCCACCTGTAGTCCTAAGGTCATTTCTGATCCAATCACACTTGAAAAATTTTAGGAGGAAACACCAATATAAAATTACACCTTTACTTGATGACAGCTAATGGACAATGTCAAGCAATGAAGCCACAGTAGACAAAGCAGTTTCCTTACCCACACGGACAACACAGGGTCACTCCCATCAGAATCTTCATAAAGAAGTGAGCACTCTCTGACTTCCTCTAACTTTGTCTTTCTTGATTACTGCATTTCTTTCCATGTCTGTCCTTGTATTCATTAACTGTTGCTCCTGTAAGAAATCACTGCAAATTAGAGGCTTAAAACACTGCAAAGGAATCATTCCACAGTTTCCCTAAACAACCTATAGCAGGATCTTGGTTTCTGACTCACTGTGAAAATCTCTTTGAATTGGTCTTTGAATTAGTGTTTTTGCCATTCAAAGGGATTATTGACATAGCTGGAGTAATATCTACTATGTTTGTTACAAGTTTCTACTTTGTTTCAATTTTTGTCTTCCACTCTTTTTCTGCTTTATGTGGTTTTGAGTATTTTATGTGATTAGACTTTTTCTTAGCATATCAGTTAAACATCTTTTCTTACTTTTTTTTAAGTGGTGCCCTAGAGCTCGCAATCAACATTGACAACTAGTCCAAGTCCACATCAAATAACACTATACGACTTCCCAGGTAGTGTGAGTACCTTATACTAACAAAATAACCCCACTCCTCCCTCCAGTCCCTTGTATGATTGAGGTCATTCATTCTATTTATATAAAAGTGGGATAAGCATATATCTATGCACACATACACATAAGATAGGCATAGGTAATACATTGTTGGTATTACTATTTTGAAGAAATGGTTCTCTGTTGATCAATTAAGAATAAGAAAAATAATACCTTTTATTTTTCCTTCACTTATTCCTTCTTCGACGCTCTTCTTTCTCTATATGGATCCGAGTATCTGACCAAGATCATTCTCCTTGTCTCTAAAGAAATGCTGTTAACATTTCTTGCAAGGCAGGCACTATGGTCTGAACGTTTGTGTCCCCGCAAATTCATGTTGAAATCCTAACCCCTGAAGATGATAGTGTTGGAGCCGGGCCTTTGGGAGGTGCTCAGGGCACCAGGTTGGGGCCCGCGTGAACGGGACCAGTGCCCTTAGGAAGAGCCTCAGAGACCCCCAGCTCCTCCCCGCACGTGAGGACGCAGCAAGAAGGGCTGACTCCGCACCGGGAGGAGGGTCCTCACCGCAGAACTCGCCCAGGCTGGCGCCTTGACCCGGGCTGCCCAGCCTCCAGCGCTGGGAGAAACAAACGCTGACTCTCACACGCCACCCCGCCTGGGGCATTTCGGCACAGCGCCCCGAACGGACCGAGCTGGCAGGTTTACGGGCCACCAAGCCCTCACTTTTTGCTTGGCTGACGGAGGCTCCGTCTCCCTGCACCGATGGAGGGTAATTTTGTGGGCACGCAGCTCTAGGAAGGTCAGTTTGCTCTCAACACTGCCCGGGCTTCGTTCCTCTCCTCGCTCGCGGCGTCTGAGGAGACGGCGGCGGTCGCTCTCGGTCCCCTAGAGGGGAGGGGTTTCCCCTCGGGCTTCTTTCACGAAGGTCCCCTGACTTCGATCTCCCGTCGTTTGCAAACGACATGCTACCCGGGGGTCTCGGCATCTTCCCTGCTGTGCGGTCTCTGGGCGTCTGCGTCTGGGGCTCGCCGGCTGACGGCCGTCTCTCCCTCGACGACAGACCTCAGACGCCGAGTCGCCGACTAGAGCGCCGACGTCCCCGCGCCGCCAGGGGGCGCCCGAGCGGCGGGACCGGAGGCTCCGCGCGTCCCGGGCCGCGGGGCGGAGGGCGGGGCGCTGCCGGGCGGGCGGGAGCGGGGTCGGCGCCGGGCCGCGGCCTCAGGGGCCTCCCGGGCAGCAGCGCAGGGAGCCGTGGGCGGGCGTCCCCTCGGGTCCCACGCGGCCCGGGTCTCGAAGCGGTGGCGCCGCGGAGGAAAGGCCTGCCCAGGGTCCCGGGGGCGCGGGGGCCGCCGCCCCAGCGGGAAGGCGGGAGTCCTCCCGGAGTCGGGACGCCGGGAGAAGCGGCCCACAGCGCGGGGAACGCCCGGCAGGGGACCCCGCTGGGAGACCACCCGGCAGTGAGGACGGAGGGAAGGGGGCCAATGGCGAGACGGACAGCGGTCCGAGGGGACCCGCTCACAAGGTCCCGGGTCGGGTCGGAGGCGCCACCGTCAGCTCTGAGCCCTGGTCGCTAAGGCGAGGCCACTCGGGTCTCCGAGACTCCCGGCGTTCGGGGAGAACCCTCGCCGCTGACCCGCGTGTGAGGCCTCTGCAGCCTCCCGCCTTCCCGCAGCCCCGCAGCTGCTGCCCGGCCTGGGGGAGTGTCCCGCACACACCAAGGCCGGTTTCCCGCCAAACCCCGGGACCCGAGTGGAATCTTCCACTCCTTCTCTGAGCACATCCCGCTTCCACGTGGGAGCACTGACACTTGGGGAATTGGCAAACACTAGGAACCGGGGCTAGATTTACTGTACTACTGAATGCTGGGACTCAAGTGATGGACATTAAGGTCATAATGCAGACGAAACTTAACTATGTACGGTGTTTCTGACCATGACATGTGTGACACAAATCTTTGTGACAAACAATGAGGAAAATCCTAGTATTTAGAAATGATGACTCCATAAAGGTTGCTAATGCCATTTGAGAAAAATTCCAACGTGTGTTTCAGTCTTATTTGAAAATCAAAAGGGAAATAGCTATCACTCATATGAAAACTACGCAAATGCAGTGAACAGAACTTGTACAAGAGGTATACAGTTGGCCAAGACATGAAAAATGCTCAAAATCAAGAATCTTTCAGGAAAGGCAATTAAAACGACACAGATAATACTACACGTGTTAAAAGGCTGACATCAAAGAAGGACCGTATCAAGTATTGGGAAGAAGTGCAATTTTCACACACTGCGGGTGCGACAGCAAAAGGGAGCAATCCATGGTAGATTGCGGTCTGGCAGGTTCTTCAAGAGTTAAACACTCTTCTACCCTGTGACAGACATTGCCCTCTACTGTTATTGACAAAAGATAAAGAAAACATACACTGTAAAAGGAACTGACACAACTGTTTCTAACAGCTTTATTTTCAATAGTTAAAATACAAAAATAACCTGAAAGCCCATAAACACATGAATGCATAAACAGTGCTATATCCAAAGATAATATTACTCAGCAAAAAAGATGAATTAGTCATATATCATCATTGGTAAATCTCTATGAAATATAAAAAAAAGAAAAAAAAAGTCCAAAGGTTTTATAATTCCAATCATAGGATTTCAAGAAAAAGCAAAGGTATCTACTGCAAGCAAAGTAAGTGAATGGGTAGCTGGAGAGGTGGGAAGGCCAAGGAGAGATTATGATAGGATGTGAGGTAAATATACCGAGACACATAAGGTCATTCTCAGGACTATGATGATGGTCTCAGAGGCTCATAAATATGTCAAAACTTAGCAAATTGTACACTTTAAATACAAGCAGTTTAGTTCATGTAAATTATACCTTAATAAAGCTTTAAAAATTGGCTCAATATAAAAAAAGATCTGTATGTCCCATTGTTTTTGGAAAATGTTTGGCAACCCTGTATTGACTCCATCATCTGTCTCCTCACGCCCTCTAGGGGTCAGTCTTCCCTCAGTGACAACAAACATGGGGAACACTGAAGGATATTTCCACCCAAGTTAACAGGAATGCTGCCTGGATCACAAGAGCCACATCCCTGGGCTATGGATCCCCATTCTTTCCTGCCTATGCAGTAATGGCCTTGAGGTGAATAGCACTGGGAGGCTACAGAAATCCACAAAACCTTTCAATTATTTTTATTACATTCTTGGGTAATGATTTCAGCTAAACAAGATAAACAGGCCTGGAGGTCCCGAGATTTGTGTAAAACTGATCCAACACAGTCAGTGTCACAGAACAGTTTCTGCATGCACTTTCATAAGAGGCACATTCCATCTAGCTGGCTGCAGTCTCCTCCATTCCCTGTTAAGCCAGTGTTTCTCCATCAATTATGGTTTCCCCTGGACACAACGGTCTTACAACCAGTGACCATCGCCCAATGAACTGTGGACATCACGGCACATGGCTCTTTGTAGATGGGAAGATATCCCCTCCACAGGGCTGACGTCCCCTGTGAGACCTCCTGTGAGGAAGGGAAAAAGTTCATGCTGCCCTCAGATGCACTTGAGGTTCTCACACCAACCCTCTCTTCAGGGTCATCACTGAGCCTCCTGAATCCCGCTTCCAGGCCTCAAATGAGGAGCAGAAAGCCTTGCAGTATTTCCTGGGAGGCTGTGGGCAGCAATGGAAATTTGGTCAAAACTGGCAAGTCATTTCCTGCCATTATACTGTCTCTCCTCAGGCACACAGTTTGAGACTCTTAAAAAGTTTTCCCTTCATGCTTGTAGAGCCCAAATCTGTTTATAAACTACCCCACACAGTGAGAGAACATCCAAGATTAAAGACGACTTAAACAGGAAGGTCTTTGTTATTGTACAAAACAAAGCAATGTGGGGCAGGCAGTTCTCCAGTTCATGACTGGGAAGCTGGAATCTCATAACAAGTATCATGTGAGACCAACATGTCCTGAGAAATATCATCTTTGTGAAAAGCTGCCAGCTGAACTCACATGATAGCCCAAATCAATAGCAACACAGGTCCATGCCCAACATAGTCAAGTAGGAGGGAAGCTGACCCCCGTAAGGGTTCACATTATTCCTAATTTGCTCTAATTCCTGAGAGAACAGAGATCAGCTTCGCTGAGCACACAGGGGTGGTGACTGATGCACACTGTGTGGACCTGCCAGGTGGTAGAGGTGAAATGGCTTTGGCGCAGAAATTGGCAGTGACATATGTGGCAAGAACCCTAGACGGATTGGAAATGCAACATACCACACATGAGGAATCTCCCCACTGTGCATGTTCAGACATATGAGATTCAGTTCAGACAAATGGCTCCTCAGTTTCCTCTGATGTCCTTACATCAAACCAGGGAATTGCACATCCCCTGTATATCTTGGTCTTTCTCTAGTTTGAATACTCTTATGTAGAGTGAGGGTAGATTTTCCCATAAGAATTTCCCACATTCACTGTGCTCGTAAAGCCATTCTCTATTAGGAGTTCTCCACTGCGAGGGAATGTTTTTGGCTAAAGGACTTTCCACAATCACTGTACTCATGAGACCTATCTCCTGTGTGAACTGTGATGACAATGGGTGCTGGAATCAAAAGTAAAAGATTTCCCATGTTAGCTGCATTTCTAAAGTCTTTCTCTGTTATGAACTCTCTGGTGCGTTGAGAGATGAGGTTTTTGGCTAAAGGATTTCCCACATTCATTACACTCATAAGGCCTTTCTCCAGTGTGAACTCTCTGGTGTTTAATGAACTGTGATCTAACCTTAAAGGATTTCCCACATTCCCTGCACTCATGAGGCCTTTCTCCAGTATGAGATCTCAGATGATAACGGAGGCTGGAGCTAGCAGTATAAGATTTCCCACATTCCCTGCACTCATAAGGCCTTTCTCCAGTGTGAACTCTTTGATGATAACAGAGGATGGAGCCATAGGTAAAAGATTTCCCACATTCACTGCACACATAAGGCTTTTCTCCCGTGTGAACTCTCTCGTGTATGATGAGCTTCCACCTATTCTTAAAAGATTTCCCACATTCATTACACTTGTAAGGCCTTTCTCCAGTGTGAACTATCTGATGATAACGGAGTTGGGAGCTAAAGATAAAACATTTCCCACATTCACTGCACTCATAAGGCCTTTCTCTACCATGAATCCTCTGATGATAACGGAGGCCAGAGCTCATGGTAAAAGATTTCCCGCATTCACTGCACTCATAAGGCCTTTCTCCTGTGTGAGTACTCTGATGATAACGAAGGCTGGACCTAGAAGTAAAAGATTTCCCACATTCCTTGCATTCATAAGGCCTTTCTCCTGTGTGAGATCTCTGATGATAACTGAGGGCAGAGCTACAAGTAAAAGATTTCACACAGACACTACACTTGTAAGGCTTTTCTCCCGTATGAACTCTCTGGTGTAAAATGAGGTTATTTCTTCGATTAAAGAATTTCCCACAATCAGTACACCCATAAGGCCTTCCTCCAATGTGAGCTGTCTGATGTTGACTGAATTGGCTTCTATCCTTAAAGGATTTCCTACATTTACTGGACCCACAAGGCCTATTTCCTGTGTGAGAAATCTGATGATAAATGAGCGCAGAGCTGGAGGTAAAAGATTTCCCACAGTCACTACATTTATAAGACATTTCCCCAGAATGTACTCTCCCACGTTGAATGAACACTGAGCTACGGTTAAAAGATTTCTCACATTCACTGCACACATAGCTGTTCTCTCCACTTTGACTTCTCTGAGTATGAGTAAGGATGGATTGGTGGCTTAAGGATTTCCCACATTTGCTGCACTTGCACAGTCTTGTCCCAGTATGATTTCTTCGATGTTGAACAAGGGTTGAGCTTCGCCTAAAAGATTTGCCACATTCTCCACACACATGAAGCCTTTCCCCAGTGTGGACTCTCTGGTGCATAACAAACGAGGATTTGTACCTGAATGTTTTCCCACATTCATGGCACTCAAAACACTGTCTTCCAGCATGGACACCCTGGTCCTGAACAAGTGTGCGAATGGGAGTGAAGGCTTTCTTGCATTCTCCCCAGGTGTAATGACTGTTTCTGCCTGGTAAAGTGGCCCTGCATTGGGTGATTTTCTTGGGCTTCTCCCTGGTATGAGTGCTCTGTTGCTGCTGTTGTTCGAAGCTGGCCAGGAAGTCCTTCCCCACCTCTTCCCAGGAAAAGGGATTCCCTGACACATGGAATCTGCACCTCTTCACAAACGAGGCCCTGTCCACTCTGCTTCTGAAGGGTTTCTCTCCCACATGCTGCTCCTGGTGCTGTTGACCCACTCTGCTTCTGAAGGGTTTCTCTCCCACGTGCTGCTCCTGGTGCTGTTGAAACTTGGCACTGAAATAAAATCCTTTTGTGCAAGCCCCACACTTTAACAGTTTCAGGCTGTGTTGTGTTCTCTGCTGCTCAGCAAAGAGGAAAATGTCTCTCAAGACTGGACCACACATCTCACAGGGGTGGGTCCTCTGGGAAGATAGAGCTGCCGTGGGAGTCGTGGCCTGTGAGACTGCTACAGAAATGCTTTGTTGAAAAAGAGGCTCCACATCTTCTGCTCCACAGCAGCAACCTAAACACAAAGAAACTCTCGTAAAGCACATATTGACTACAGGGAGGGGCAATCTCATCCCAAATGTTTTTCTGCCTCATCTAGGAATGAGTCTATGGGATGCTCTTCAAGACAAGAAAGTTGGAATACAGTTGAAGTGACTGCTTGTACTACTGGGACCCTAAGGTCAAAGAATGGTGAACATCTCACCAGGGAAAGGATATAAAAACAGGGTGTGAAACAAGGAAAAGTGGCAGGGGCTACAAGACAGAAATAGGCAGTAAAACAATAGGGGCTGGCCTGGTGGCACAGTGGTTAAGTGTGCATGTTCCGCTTTGGCAGCCCAGGGCTTGCAGGTTCGGATCCCAGGTGCAGACATGGCACTGCTTGGCAAGCCATGCTGTGGTAGGCGTCCCACATATAAAGTAGAGGAAGATGGACAAGGACGTTAGCTCAGGGCCAGTCTTCCTCAGCAAAACAGAGGAGGACTGGCAGCAGATGTTAGCTCAGGGCTAATCTTCTTCAAAAAACAACAACAAAAAAAAACAAGACAGTAAAACAATAGGGCACTTCAATATTCCCCTTTCAACACTGGGTAGGTCATCCAGACAGAAAATTAATAAGGAAACTTTGGACTTGAATTATACTTTATCTCAAATGGACCTAAAAGACACATACAGAACATTCTATCCAAAGGCAACAAAATACACATTTTGCAAGTGTATACGGAACATTCCATATCACATGTCACGTTATAGGTCATAAAAGTAGTCTTAACAAATTGAAGAACACTGAAATAACATCAGGATCTTTTTCAATCACAACAGTATCAAAGTAGAAATCAGTAACAGGAGGAAAGCCAGAAAATTCAAAACATGTGGAAATTAAACAACACAATCCTGAAAAACCAATGGGTGAAAGAAGAAACCAAAAAATGTCTTAAGACAAAGAAAATAGAAACACACATACCAAAAGTTATGGGACACGGCAAAAGCAGTACTAAGAGGGAAATTTAGAGTAATAAATGCCTACATTAGATAAAAGATCTCAAATAAGTAAGTTTATAGCTCAAGGAACTAGATGAAGAACAAATTCAGCCCAAACATAGCAGAAGAAAAGAAATAACAAAAAACAGACCTGAAATAAATGAAATACAGACTAAAAACAGAAAAGACAAATGACAAACATCTCATTTTTAAAAAGATGAACAGGGGCCAGCCCAGTGGCACAGCAGTTAAGTGCGCACATTCCGCTTTGGCAGCCTGGGGTTCACCGGTTCGGATCCCGGGTGAGGACATGGCACTGCATGGCACGCCATGCTGTGGTAGGCATCCCACATATAAAGTAAAGGAAGATGGGCACACATGTTAGCTCAGGGCCAGTCTTCCTCAGCAAAAAGAGGAGGCTTGGCAGCAGTTAGCTCAGGCCTAATCTTCCTCAAAAAAAATGAACAAAGTTTTAAAACTTTTAGGTACACTAAACAAAAAAGACCCAAATAAATACATCTGGAATGAAAGAGGAACATTACAACTTATACCATGGGAACACATAAAATCATAAAAGACCAGTATCAACAATCAAATGCCAACAAATTGGATAGCCTAGAAGAAATGGATAAATTCCTAGAAACATACAATTTACCAAGACCAAATCATGAAAAATTGAAAATCTGAATAGATGTATAACTAGTAAGTAGGTTGAATCAGTAATCAAAGATCTGCTAGTGATGAAAAGCCCAGGAGCAGATACTGTCTCTGGTGAGTTCTACCAAACATTTCAAGAAGTAACATCAATTCGCCACAAACTCTTCCAGAAATTGAAGAGGATGAACCACTTCCAAACTCATTTTATGAGGCCAGCAATATCCTACTACCAAAGTCACACAGAGACACTACAAGAAAAGAAAATTAGACCCCAATATTTATGATGAACATACATGCAGACATTCTCACGAAAAAGCATTTCAAAAGATTCAGCATAGTTTCATGATAAAAACTCTCTCAATAAGCAGACCATATGGAAGAGAGAATTAGTGAGCTTGAAGATAGAAATCAAGAAATGATTCAGGTGGAGGCAGAGAGAAAACTAAGATGAAAAAAATGAAGAAATTCTGTAAGAAATATTCTACTCAATTAGGAAAAGTAACAAGGATTATAGGTATCCCAGAATAAGAAAAGAGAGAGAAAGGAGCAGAGATCTTATTATAAGAAATAACAGGGGCCAGCCTGACGCTCGCGGGTTTGGATCCCTGGTGCGGACTTACACACTGCTCATCAAGCCATGCACTAGTGGCATCCGACATGTAATAGAGGAAGATTGGCACAGATGTTAGCTCAGAGCCAATCCTCCTCACGAAAAAAAAGAAAAAGAAAAGGAAATAATAGCTGAGAACTTCCCCATCCGGGGGAAGGGACTGGATATTCAACTACATGAAGCTAATCGGACTCCTAGTTATCTTACTGCAAAAAGACCTTCTCCAAGGCAAATAATGTTAAAACTGTCAAAAGACAATGACAAAGAAAGACTATTAAGGGCAGCCATAGAGAAAAAACTGACTTACAAAGGAACCTGCATCAGGCTTTCAATGGATTTCTAAGCAGAAATCCTACGAGCTAGAAGAGAGCAGAATGATGTATTCAAAATGTTGAAAGACAAAATCTATCATACAAGAATACTCTATCCAGCAAAATTATCCTTCAGATATGACAGAGAAGTAAAACCTTTCCCAGACAAACAAAAGCTGAGGGAGTTCATCACCACTAGACGTGCCTTACCAGAAATGTTGAAAGGAGCCCTCCTACCTAAAACAAAAAGGCAAAGGTTCATGAAGCTTTGAACAAGCGACAAATAAACAAAATCAGAAAGTTACAACTCTATATCAGAATAGGTTAGTAAACAATTATAACATGAAGGCTAAAGGGAAAGAAAGCATGAAAAATAACCATAACCACTTCAATTTGGTCACAAACTCAAAACAGAAAAGAGTAATTTGTGATGATAAAAACATAGAAGAGGAAGAGGAAAAGGATGGAACATGCATAGGCTAATTGAGATAAAATGATATTGGCAGAAAAAGGACCATCTCATCTATGATCTCTTTTATACAAATCTCATGGAAACCACTAAACAAAAAATCAGAACAGAGTCACAAAGTATAAATACAGAGAAAACTGAGAAAAGTATCACAGAAAACCACCAAATGAAAATGGGAGTCAAAATACAAGGAAAGGGCTGGCCCTGTGGCTGAGTGGTTAAGTTCGCACACTCCGCTCCAGCAGCCCATGGTTCAGATCCTGGGCGTGGACATGGCACTGCTCATCAGGTCATGTTGAAGCAGTGTCCCATGTGCCACAACTAGAAGGACCACAACTAAAAAATATACAACTAAATGCTGGGGGGATTTGGGGAGAAAAAGCAGAAAAAAAAAAGAAATACAAGGAAAAAGAACCAATGGAATTATACAACAACCAGAAAATAAAAGACAAAATGGCCGTATTTAAGCCCTCATGTCAATAATCACTGTAAATGTAAATGGATTCAGTTCACCAATCAAAAGACCCAGTGTCTAAATGGATTAAAAACCAAGAACCAATAATATGCTGCCTCCAGGAGACACACCTCAGCTCTAAAAATGAACGCATGGTGAGTGTGAAGGGATGGAAAATGATACATACGTCAAGCTAATGGCAACCAAAAGAAAGTAGCTGTAGCCACTTTTCTCAGACAAAGCAGACTTCAAGAAAAAAAAAAGATAAGAGGCAAACATGGATATTATATAATAATAAAAGGCACATTCCAACAAGAAGACATAAGACTTACTAAGGTATATGCACCTAACAAAGGAGCACCAAAATACGTAAAGCAACTATTAACAGACCTAAAAGGGAGAAATTGACAGCAACACAATCATAGTGCGGGACTTTAGCATCCCACTTACATCACTGGATAGATGATCCAGACAGAAAAATCAACAATGAAACATTGGCCTTAAATGAAAGACGAGATTAGAGGGACTTAATAGATATATAAGACACTCCAGCCAAAAGCATCAAAATACACATTCTTCTCAAGTACACATGGAACATTCTCAAAGACAGACCACAGTGGGAAACAGAGCAAGCCTCAATAAATTTAAGAAGCCTAAAATCATGGGGCTGGCCCCGTGGCAGAGTGGTTAAGTTCGCGCGCTCCGCTGCAGGCAGCACAGTGTTTCGTTGGTTCGAATCCTGGGCGTGGACATGGCACTGCTCATCAAACCACACTGAGGCAGCATGCCACATGCCACAGCTAGAAGGACCCACAACTAAGAATATACAACTATGTACCGGGGGGCTTTGGGGAGAAAAAGGAAAAAAATAAAATCTTTAAAAAAAAAAAGAAGAAGCCTAAAATCATATCAAGCATCTTTTCTGAGCACAATATTATGAAACTAGAAATCAACTACCAGGAAAAAGCTGGAAAACTCACAAATATGTGAAGACTAAACAACATGCTACTGAACAACTATTCAACCAATAAGAAATCAAAGGAGAAATCAAAAAATACCTGGAGACAAATGAAAATAAAAACACAACACACCAAAACTTATGGGATGGACACAGGTTCCAGTGATTCAGCAACATGGTGGCGTGATCTCCCCCGCAACTCTCTCCCCTCCAAAGTACAACCAAAAAGAGCAACTGCTTTCCAACCAAAAAAACAATCCTAATAAAAGAAATCATCAGAGACCCACAGCAGCCAAACAACGGAGGGCAGAGAGGCTGCAGCCCGCCTCGGAGGAACTGGAACAGGGTAGGAGAGAACTTCGCTCCCGCCCCTAGAGACTGGGATCACTGCCGCGGGTGCGGGAAGGAGCGGGGAAGGGGCCGCGTGTGGGGGGATCCTCCAGGACTCCCACCACCCGTGCAGCAAAACCTCTAACAGGGGACAGCTTTCGCGTGGGGAAGCCCCAGCAAGCCAGGTCCCCAGGAGACCAGACAGCGAGAGCTAATCCAAAAAGGGTCGAAGTGAGTGAAAGTGCCCCTCCTCCCCCAGCCCATCCTGGGCGCTGCCATCTTGGCTGAAGACGCAGGGCTCAGAAAACAAGCCTCTCAAACCCCATCTAGTGGCAACAGGCTGTAATTGCAGCCGAATAATAGCATCATGTGTAAAAACCACTCCTCTACCATCCAGCAATTAATAAAAGCTCCATTCCAAAAAGAAAACACTAAAAATACAGAAGTAGCTCCTGAGGGCTTGGAAATGGGTAAACTAAGTGAAGAGGAGTTCAAAATAGCTATCCTCAAAATATTCAAGGAGGTAAAGGGAAATATAAACAAGTCCACAAGTTCTGGAGTTACTTCACAAAAGAGATTGAAATTATAAAGAAGAATCAATTAGAAATACTAGAGATGAAAAATACAATGGATCAGATAAAACAGAATATGGATTCCCTGAATGCCTGTACCATAGAGGGGAAAATTAGCATAATCAAAGATAGACACGCTGAATGGCTCCAGACAGAGGAAGAAAGAGAACTAAGAATTAAAAAATCTGAAGAAAATCTCAGAGAAATAGCTGACTCAGTGAGAGAATGCAACTTAAGAATCACTGGAATTCCTGAGGGAATGGAAAAGGAAAATGGAGCAGAAAGTGTGCTCAACGAAATAATAGAAGAGAAATTCCTAAATCCAGGGATTGAGAGAGAAATGTGAGTGGAGGAAGTTTTCAGATCTCCTAGATTTGTCAATGTAAAAAGACCTACTGCAAGGTACATAGTAGTAAAAATGGCAAAAATGAAGGACCAAGAAATAATACTCAGGGCAGCAAGGCAGAAGAAAATAATCTACAAAGGAACCCCCATCAGACTTTCAGTGGATTTCTCTACAGAAACCTTACAAGCTAGGAGAGATTGGAGTGACGTATTCTAAACTTTGAAGGATAAAAATCGTCAGCCAAGAATACTCTATCCAGCAAACATATCCTTCAGATATGAGGGAGAAATTAAATCTTTTCCAGACAAACAAAAGCTGAGGGACTTTGTAGTCACACGACCTCCACTACATGAAATCCTCAAGAAGGCTCTCATACCTGAAGAAAGGAAAAAAGGGAGTAAGTGGTCACAAAACACAGAGTAGGGAGACAGAAATTGAACAGGATAGCAAATATTCAACTATAGCATTAGGATAAAGGGAAGGAAATCACGAAAGCAAAGACAATCTTATCACTCTAACCACAAACTCACAACACAAGTTGGAATAAGAGACGAAAATAATAATTTAGGAGGGGAGGAGGAAAGGGCCTAAAACAGTCTAGGCTAAGGAAGTAAGAGACAACCAAAAAATGGACTATGTTATACACGAGATTCTGAATACAAACTTCAGGGTAGCCACTAAACTAAAAAACAGAACAGAGACATAAAACATAAATAAGGAAAAGTCTAAGACACCCAGCATAAGAAACTGCAGAAGTCAATGGGTAGGCTAAAATACAGAGGACGAGAAAGAAAGGAAACAGGAAAACCAGAAAACGAGCAACAGAATGACAGCATTAAGCCCTCATGCATCAATACTCACCCTCAATTAAATGGATTGAACTCTTCAATAAAAAGACACAGAGTGGCAAAAAGGATTAAAGAACAAGATCCAACAATTTGTTGCCTCCAGGAAACACACCTCACCTCCAAGGACAAACACAGGCTCAGAGCGAAGGAGTGGAAGACAATACTCCAAACTAATAGCAAATAAAAGAAAGCAGGTGTTGCAATGCTTATATCACACAAAACAGACTTCAAGATAAGGCAGGTAAAGAGAGACACAGTGAGCCAATATATAATGATCAAAGGGACACTTCAACAAGAAGAAATAACACTTATAAATATCTATGCACCCAACACAGGAACACCAAAGTTCATAAAACAACTATTCACAAACCTAAAAGAAGCTATCAAAAATAACACAATAATAGTAGGGGACCTCAACACCCCACACACATCAATGGACAGATCATCCAGACAGAAAAACAACAAAGAAACAGTGGAGCTAAACGAAAAGCTAAAACAGTTGGACTTAATGGACATACACAGAACACTTCATCCAAAAACAGCAGAATACACATTCTTCTCAAGTGCGCATGGAACATTCTCAAGGATAGACCATATGTTGGGAAACAAGGCAAGCCTCTACAAATTTAAAAAAATTGAAATAACAACAACTATCTTTTCCAATCACAATGCTATAAAGCTAGAAATTAATTACAAGAAAAAAGCTGAGAAAGGCACAAGGATGTGGAGACTAATCAATACGCTATTGAACAAGCAATGGATCACTGAAGAAATTAAGGAAGAAATAAAAAAATACCTGGAGGCAAATGAAAATGATAACATGCCATACCAACTCATAAGGGATGCAGCAAAAGCTGTACTAACAGGAAAATTCATCGCAATTCAGGCACATCTTAACAAACAAGAAAAATCCCAAATCAGCAATCTTAAACTACACCTAACTGAATTAGAGAAAGAAGAACAAAGCCCAAAGTCAGCAGAAGGAGAGAAATAAAACAAATCAGAGCAGAAATAAATGCTACTGAAACAAAAAAGGCAGTAGAAAGGATCAACGAAACAAAGAGCTGGTTCTTTGAGAAGATAAAGAAAATTGACAAACCCCTAGCCAGACTTACAAAGAAAAAAAGAGAGAAAGCTCAAATAAACAAAATCAGAAATCAAAGAGGAGAAATAACAGACTCTGCAGAAATACAACGGATTATAAGAGAATACTATGAAAAACTATATGCCAGCAAAATGGATAACCTAGAGGAAATGGATAAATTTTTGGACTCCTACAATCTCCCAAACCTCACTCAAGAAGAAGCAATTTGAACAGACCAATCACAAGCAAAGAGATTGAAACAGCCATCAAAAGCATCCCAAAGAATAAAACCCCAGGACCAGATGGCGTTCCTGGGGAATTCTACCAAACTTTCAGAGAGGATTTAATACCTATCCTTTTCAAGCTATTCCAAAAGATTAGGGAAGATGGAACACTTCCTAACACACTCTATGAGGCCAACATCACACTGATACCAAAGCCTGACAAGGACAGCACGAAAAAGGAGAACTACAGGCCAATATCGCTGATGAACATAGATGCAAAAATTCTCAACAAAATTTTGGTAACCCGAATACAGCAATTCATCAAAAGGATCATACATCATGATCAAGTGGGATTCATACCAGGGACACAGGGATGGTTCAACAACCGCAAATCAATCAACATGATACACCACATCAACAAACTGAGGAATAAAAACCACATGATCATCTCAATAGATGCAGAGAAAGCGTTTGACAAGATCCAACAGCCATTTATGATAAAAACTCTGAAGAAAATGGGCATAGTAAGGAACTACCTCAACATAATAAAGGCCACATATGACAAACCCACACCCAACATCATTCTCAATGGGCAAAAACTGAGCGCCATCCCCCTGAGAACAGGAACAAGACAAGGATGGCCTCTATCACCACTCTTATTTAACATAGTACTGGAGGTCCTGGCCAGAGCAATTAGGCAAGAAAAAGGAATAAAAGGAATCCAAATCGGGGGGAAGAAGTGAAACTCTCGCTGTTTGCAGACGACATGATCTTATATACAGAAAACCCCAAAGAATCCATTGGAAAACTTTTAGAAGTAATTAACAACTACAGCAAAGTTGCAAGGTATAAAATCAATTTACATAAATCAGTAGCATTTCTATACAGTAACAGAAAAAGAACTCAAGAACACAATACCATTCACAATTGCAACAAAAAGAATAAACTACCTCAGGGTGAATTTACCTAAGGAAGTGAAAGACCTATACAATGAAAATTACAAGGCTTTTCTGAAAGAAATGGATGAAGATATAGAGATGGAAAGACATTCCATGTACATGGATTGGAAGAATAAACTTGGTTAAAATGTCCATTCTACCTAAAGCAATCTACAGATTCAACACCATCCCAATCAGAATCCCAATGACATTCTTTACAGAAATAGAACAAAGAATCCTAAAATTCATATGGGGCAACCTGAATTGCTAAATCAATCCTGAGAAAAAAAGAACACAGCTGGAGGCATCACAATCCCTGACTTCAAAACATTCTACAAACCTACAGTAATCAAAACAGCACGGTACTGGTACAAAGACAGGTGCACAGATCAATGGAACAGAGTTGAAAGCCCAGAAATAAAACCACACATCTATGGACAGCTTATCTGTGACAAAGGAGCTGAGGGCCTACAATGGAGAAAAGAAAGTCTTTTCAACAAATGGTGCTGGGAAAACTGGAGGGCCACATGTAAAAGAATGAAAATTGACCATTCTTTTTCACCATTGACCAAAATAAATTCAAAATGGATCAAAGACCTAAAGCTGAGACCTGAAAGCATAAAGCTTCTAGAAGAAAATGTAGGCAGTACACTCTTTGACATCAGTATTAAAGGGTCTTTTCGGACACCATGTCTTCTCAGTCAAGGGAAACAATAGAAGGAATAAACAAATGGGACTTCATCAGACTAAAGAGCTTCTTCAAGGCAAGGGAAAACAGGATTGAAACAAAAAAACAACGCACTAACTGGGAAAAAATATTTGCAAGTAATACGTCTGACAAAGGCTTAATATCCATAATACATAAGGAACTCACACAACTCAACAACAAAAAATTAAAACCCCTGATCAAAAAATGGGCAGGAGACATGAACTGAGATTTCTCCAAAGAAGATATACAGATGGCCAATAGGCACATTAAAAGATGTTCATCATCGCTGATCATCAGGGAAATGCAAATCAAAACTACACTAAGATATCACCTTACACCCATTAGAATGACAAAAATAACTAAAACAAATAGTAACAAATGTTGGAGAGGTTGTGGAGAAAAAGGAACCCTCATACACTGCTGGTGGGAATGCAAACTGGTGCAGCCACTATGGAAAACAGTATGGAGATTCCTCAAAAAATTAAAAATAGAACTACCATATGATCCAGCTATTCCACTACTGGGTATCTATGCAGAGAGCTTGAAGTCAGCAATTCCAAAAGTCCTCTGCACCCCAATGTTTATTGCAGCATTATTTACAATCGCCAAGATGTGGAAGCAACCTAAGTGCCCATCAAGAGATGACTGGATAAAGAAGATGTGGTGTATATATACAATGGAACACTACTCAGCCGTAAAAAAGCACAAAATCGCCCCATTTGCAACAACATGGATGGACCTTGAGGAAATTATGCTAAGTGAAATAAGCCAGACAGAAAAGGACAATCTCTGTATGACTCCACTCATATGAGGAATTTAAACCTGTGGACAAAGAGAACAGATTAGTGACTACCAGGGGAAAGCGGGGGTGAGGGGTGGGCACAAAGGGTGAAGGGTTGCACCTACAACACGACTGACATACAATAATATACAACTGAAATTTCACAAGATTGTAACCTATCATTAACTCAATAAAAAATTAAAAAAAAAAAAACTTACGGGATGCAGCAAAAGTGGTATTAAGATGCAAGTTTACAGCAATACAGGCCCACCTCAAGAAACAAGAAAAATCCCAAATAAACAATCTAACACTATACTTAAAAGAACTAGAAAAATAACAAAGTCCAAAGTCAGTAGAATGAAGGGAATAATAAAAACCAGAGCATCAATAAATGAAATAGAGAGTGAAAGAAAGTAACAGAAAGGATCAATAAAATTAAGAGCTCGTTCTTTGAAAAGATAAACAACACTGACAAACCCTTACCTAGACTTAGTAAGAAAAACAGACAGCTCAAATAAACAAAATCAGAAATGAGAGGGGCTGGCCAGGTGGCGCAGTGGTTAACTTTGCATGTTCCGCTTCGGCAGCCCGGGGTTCGCCGGTTCAGATCCCTGGTGCATACCTATGCACTGCTTGTCAAGCCATGCCATGGCAGGCATCCCACATAAAATAGAGGAAGATGGGCACGGATGTTAGCTCAGGGCCAGTCTTTCTCAGCAAAAAGAGGAGGCTTGGTGGCAGATGTTAGCTCAGAGCTAATCTTCCTCAAAAAAGAAAGAAAGAAAAGAAAATTGAAAAAAAAAAAAAAAAAGAAACAAGAGGCAGAGCTGGCCCCATGACCAAGTGGTTAGGTTCATGTGCTCCGCTTCAGTGGCCTAGGGTTTGCTGGTTCAGGTGTGGACCTAGCACTGCTCATCAAGCCATGCTGAGGCAGCATCCCACATAGAAGAACTAGCAGGATCTACAACTAGGGTATACAACTACATACTGAGAGGCTTTGGGGAGAAAAAAAAAGAGAGGAAGATTAGCAACAGGTGTGAGGTGTGAGTCAATCATTCTTAAAAAAAAAAAAAAGGGGGAAATTACAGGTACCACAGAAATACAAAGTATTACAAGAGAGTACTAGGAAAAGCTATATGCCAACAAATTGGATAACCTACAAGAACTGGACAAATTCTTAGCATGATACAACCTCCCAAAACTAAATCAAGAATAGAGAATCTGAATGGACCAATAAAGAGAATGGAAGAGTAATCAAAAACCTCCCCTAAAACAAAAACCCAGGACCAGGTGGCTTCTCTGGGTGAATTCTACCAAACATTCAAAGAAGATATAATACCTATCCTTCTCAAACTCTTCCAAAAATTGAAGAGGATGGAACACTTTCTAACTCATTTTACACGGCCAACATTACCGTGACACTGAAACCAGACAAGGACAACACAAAAAAGGAAAATTACAGGCCAATATTGCTGATTAACATAGATGTGAAGATCCTCAACAAACTATCAGCAAATCGAATACAACAATACATTAAAAGGATCATACATGGGGCAGGCCCGGTGGCCGAGTGGTTAAGTTTGCGTGCTCCACTTCGGCGGCCCAGGGTTTCGCCAGTTTGGATCCTGGGTGCAGACATGGCACTGCTCATTAGGCCATGCTCAGGCGGCGTCCCACATGCCACAACTAGAAGGACCCACAACTAAAACATACAACTATGTACTGGGAGGATTTGGGGAAAAAAGGCAGGGGGGAAAAAAGGAGGATTGGCAACAGTTGTTAGTTCAGATCCCAACCTAAAAAAAAAAAAAAAAAAGGATCATATGCTATAATCAAGTGGGATTTATTCTAGAGATGCAGGGATGGTTCAATATCCGCAATGTGATACACCGCATTAACAAAATGAAGAAGAAAAATCAAATACTCATCTCACCAGACAAAGAGAAAGCATTTGACAAGATCCAATATCCATTTATGACAAAAACAACTCTCAATAAAATGGGTATAAAAGGTAAGTATCTCAACATAATAAAGGTCATTTATGACAAACTGACAGCCAACATCACAATTGACAGTGAAAAACTGGAAGCTATTCCCCTGAGAACAGGAACAGGAGAAGGATGCACACTCTCGTCATTCTTATTCAACATAGTATCAGAAGTCCTAGCCAGAACAATTAGGCAAGAAAAAGAAATAAAAGGCATCCAAATTGGAAAGGAAGAAGAAAACTGTCCCTACTTGTGGATAACATAATTCTACATATAGAAAACCCTAAAGAATCCACCAGAAAACTATTAGAAATAAATAATAAATACACCTCCTTAGCAAAAAGAGGATTGGTGGCAGATGTTAGCTCAGGGCTAATCTTCCTCGAAAAATAAACAATGAAAACCATTTCTCCTCAGGCAAGGGAAACAAAAGAAAAAATAAACAAATGGGACTACTTCAAACTAAAAAGCTACTGTAAGGCAGAGGAAATCAGGAACAAAATGAAAAGACAACCCACTAACTGGGAGAAAATATTTGCAAATCATATATCCGACAAGGAGTTAATGTCCAAAATATATAAAGAACTCAACAACAAAAAAATCAAACCACTAGATCAAAAAATGGGCAGAGGATCTGAACAGAAATTTTTCCTAAGAAAATATACAGATGGCCAAGAGGCACATGAAAAAATGCTCAACATCACCAATTATTAGGGAGGAGTAAATCAAAACTATGAGATACGACTTCACACCTGAAAGAATGACTATTATTAAAAAGATAAGAAATAACAAGTGTTGGAGAGGATGTGGAGAAAAGGGAACACGCAAACACTGCTGGTGGGAATGCAAACTGGTGCAGCCACTATGGAAAACAGTATGGAGATTCCTCAAAAAATTAAAAAGAGAAATACCACATGACCCAGCTCTTCCGCTTTTGGATATTTATCCAAAGAACATGAAAACACTAATTCTAAAAGACACATGCACCCCTATGTTCATTGCAGCATTATTCATAAAAGCCAGCAACACAAGTTGGAAGCAACTTGTGGAAGCAACACAAGTGCCCATCAGTAGACGAATGAATAAAGAAGATGTGGTGTGTATACACACACACACACACAATGAAATACTACTCAGCCATAAAAAAAAAAAAAGACAAAACTGCACCACTTGCAACAACATGGATGGACCTTGAGGGTATTATGCTAAGCACAATAAGTCAAACAGACAAAGAAAAATGTCCTATGATTTCTCTCGTATGTGGAAGATAAACAAACACATAGATAAGCATAACAGATTGGTGGTTACCAGAGGAGAAAAGTGTGAGGGGAAAGCAAAAAGGGTAAAAAGGCACACATGTATGGTGAAGAATCAAAACTAGACGACTGGTGGCAAACATGACACAGTATATACAGAAGCTGAAATATAATAGTGTACACCCGAAATTCAAACAATTTTATAAACCAGTGTCACCTGAATAAAATAATTTTTAAAAAACTCTCTCAACGAAATTAGGTATATAAAACATATACTTCAACATAATATGTCATATATGATAAGCCTACAACCTACAAAGAATTCAATGGTAAAACGCTAAAAGCTTGTCCTCTAAGATCAGGAACAGGACAAAAATAGCCACTCTCCCACCATTTCTATTCAACATGGGACTGAAGTCCTAGAGAGCAATTAGGCAAGAAAAGAAACAAAAGGCACGCCAACCAAAAAAGAAGTAAAATCATCTCTGTAGATGACATCATCTTACACAGAGAAAACCTCCTTACGGAGAGAAGACATCCTCCCCAAAACCGTTAAAACGAATAAACAAATTCAGTAAAGTTGCAGGATACAAAATCAACATACAAAAATCACTTGTGTTTTGCATATTCACAAAGAACTATCTGAAGAAAGGAAGAAGGCAATCTCAGTTACAGTAGCATCGAGACCAATAAAACACGAAGGAATAAATTTAACCAAGGAGTTGAAAGATACATACACTGAAAAGTATAAAACATTGATGAAGGAAAAGTGAAGACAACTGAAATAAATGGAAAGATATCCCATACTCAAGGATTGGAGGAATTAACATTGTTAAATTGGCTATAATCCCCAGAGCAATCTACACTTTGCATGCAATCCCTATTAAAATTGCAATACTTTTTTCACAGAAATAAAAAAAACATACCTAAAAACTGAATGGAACCACAAAAGAGCCTGAATAGCCAAAGCAATCTTGAGAAAGATCAAAGCTGTAGGCATCGCATTCCTGATTTCAAACTATCTTACAGGCTATAGTAATCAAAACAGTATGGTACCCAGCATAAAGACAGACCGACCAATGGAACAAAATAGAGAGAGCCCAGAAGTAAATCCATGCATATACAATCAACTAATCTTTTTTTTTTTTTTAATTTTAGTTTTCCTTTTTCTCCCCAAAGCCCCCCAGTACGTAGTTGTGGGGTTTTTTAGTTGTAGGTCCTTCTAGTTGTGGCATGTAGGATGCTGCCTCAACATGGCCTCATGAGCAGTGCCATGTCTGCGCCCAGGATTGGAACCAGCAAAACCCCGGGCCACCAAAGCAGAGTGTGTGAACTTAACCACTTGGCCATGGGGCCGGCCCCTCAACTAATCTTTGATGAGGGCACCAAGAACACACAAGGGGGGAAGGACAGTCTCTTCAATAAATAGTGCTGGGAAAACTGGATAGCCATGTGCAAAAAAGTGAAAGGGATCCCCATCTTATAACATGCATGAAAATGAACTCAGAATGGATTAAAGACTTAAATTTAAATGTATGAAGTGAAACCTTAAAACTCCTATAGAAAGAAAATATAGAGACAGGGCTCCTTGACATTGCTCTTGCCAATGGTATTTTGAATATGACATCAAAAGCACAGGCAACAAAAGTTAAAATCAACAAGTAGGACCACATCAAATTACTGTGAAGAAAAGAGAACTCTTGAACATTGTTGCTGGGAATGGAAATTAGAGCAGTAATTATGGAAAATATTATGGAGGGTCCTCAAAAAACTTAAATAGAACTTCCATATGATCCACCATTCCCATTTCTGGGGAGATATATATATATCCCAAGGAAACAAAATCAGTTTCTCCCAAGAAATATCTGCATGTGCATATTCATTGCAGCATTATTCACAAAAGCCCCGACAGAGAAACACTGCTAAGTGTCCATCAACGGATAAACTGATAAAGAAAATGTAGTACACACACATTCACAGAATATTCAGCCATAAAAAAGAAGAACTGCGACTTGCAACAACACTGATGAAGCTGGAGGACATTATGCTAAGTGAAATATGCCAAAGAGAGAGACAAACACTGTATGGTATTACTTATATGTAGAATCTCAAATAAAAAGTCACACTTGGGGCCAGCCCTGTGGTCTCGTGGTTGGGTTCGCACGCTCCAGTTTGGCGGCCTGGGATTTCACCGGTTTGAATCCTGGGCGCAGACATGGCATTGCTCATCAGGCCACGTTGAGGTGGCCTCCCACATGCCAACTAGAAGGACCCACAACTAAAAATATACAACTATGTACTGGGGGGATTTGGGGAGAAAAAGCAGGAAAAAAGAAAACTGGCAACAGTTGTTAGCTCAGGTGCCAATCTTTAAACAAAAAAAAAAAGTCGTCAAACTCATAGAACACAAAGTAGAATGTCAGAACCTGAGGGTTGGGGAGATGTTGGTCAAAGGATACACACTTTCATTTATAAGATGAATAAGTTCTGAGGGTCTAATGTATCATATGGTGACTACAGTTAATCATACTGTACTGTACACTTGAAATTTGCTAAGAGAGTAAATCTTAAGTGTTTTCACCAAAAACAAAAAGAAAAAAAGGATATTAGCTCAGGTGATGAATGCATTAATTAACGTCATTGTGGTAATTCTTTATAATGTGTATGTTATCCAGTCATCACGCCACACACCTCAAATGCATGACTCTGTCAATTATACTTCAATAAAGCAGGGTGGGGGGGCCGGCCCAGTGGCGCAGCAGTTAAGTGCACACATTCCGCTTCTCGGCAGCCTGGGGTTTGCCGGTTCAGATCCTGGGTGCAGACATGGCACTGCTTGGCAAAAGTCATGCTGTGGTAGGCGTCCCACATATAAAGTAGAGGAAGATGGGCACAGATGTTAGCTCAGGGCCAGTCTTCCTCAGCAAAAAGAGGAGGATTGGCAGTAGTTAGCTCAGGGCTAATCCTCAAAAAAAAAAAATAATAAAATAATTTAAAAAAAGGCAGGGTGGGTAGGAATTGGGGGCACAGGGAGAAGAGGAGGGAGAAACACTATAAAAAGTACCTTATAGGATAGTCTTAAAAAGTAGCCCATGTCCCATATAAGTAGTGACCATGACAATGCCTGTAATTCCTGGCACAGGCAGGTCCTAGGAAACGTCAGTTAAGGAAGGGAGCAAACCCTGCCATACACACACAAGTGCCATGGAGCTGGACACGTTCACCCAGCCATGGAGAGGGCAAGCAAGGCGCCATCCACTAGCCTCACTGCAAGAGTACTGACCTGGAATCCTTCCCTGTGAGGGCTCAGTACAGAGGGTACTGGGGCTGCAGGGGAGAGAAGAGGGTGGTACACACCCAGCCCTAGCAACACAGCACCACCCAGAAAGAAAGAGAAGGATGTAATTCCCACAGTTCACATGTGAGAAGGACAGAGCACCTCCTAGGGAAAAGGAGTGGGAGGAAATACAGAGCCTAGTCCAGGTCACGGGGAGGGAGAGGGCCTTACCCAGTGAGGATATGAGCGCAAAGTTCTCCAGCATCACATCCAGGTACAGGCATCTCTGAGCCTCATCCAGGAGCCTCCATTCCTCCCCAGAGAAGTACACGGCAACATCATGAAAGGTCACACTGGCCTGTAATGACGGGAACAAATCAAATTATCATTCTTTCTCTGAGGACCCCACACATCTACCTCACTCTAAGCCTCCAGAGGTGCCCCCTACAGAGCAGACACCAGGTCCTGGTGCCACTCACACCAGCTCTCTCCTCACTGTCTCAGAAATCACTGTGTTCAGCCCCCAGCAACAAAGCCAGCGGGAGACATAGATACCATCTAAGCTCTGGGCCGGGCCTGCAGGGTCCCATCCCTCCTGCCAAGCAAATTCCCCTGGGTCTCCCAGATTGTGCCTCCAAGACACAGAGGTTCATGCTTTGGTCTTAAGTCCCCAACAGCAGTGCCCTGGGGGCGATCAGCTCACACTTCCTCTCAAGGCGGGCATCACTCTGGAGACCCCTCTCATCTCTTCAGACTCCTGAACCTCAGACACTTCAGGCAACTAAGTGCCCTCCCACAGCTCTGCCACCTTCCTGCTCCACACCCAGAATTCTCCCTGGACTCACCTGTGAACTGCCACATGGCATCCAGACATTGCTTGACAAGTTCAAACAGGATCCAGTACAACCCCAGTCCTCTGATGAATTCCAATACCAGGAAAAGTCTCAAATGTCCTTAGAAGACCTGCCCCCCTGCCTCTCATCCTCCTTTCCTATTGGCCACCCAGAACCCACATGTCAATTTCACATGCTCACATCCTCTTCCACTTCTGTGCTATGCCTGTTGGCCCTTGAGTATCTACAACCCTCCTCTTTCCACTCTACCTTTGTTAAAACCCCAACCCAGGCGCCGGTCCCGTGGCTGAGTGGTTAAGTTTGCATGTTCTGCTTCAGCGGCCCAAAGTTTGACTTGTTTGGATCCTGGACACAGACCTAACACCACTCTTCAAGCCATGCTGAGGCAGTGTCCCACATAGCAGAACTAGAAGGCCTACAACTACAATATACAACTATGTACTGGGGGCTTTGTGGAGAAAAAGGAAAATAGAAAAAGATGGGCAACAGATGTTAGCTCAGGGTCAATGTTAAAAAAAAAAAAAAAGGCGCACCCTGCCAGACACAATGACTCTCACAAACGACCACATATGCCCCAGACTTTACCCCCTAGCAGAACTAAAAACCCCACACTTCACCAAAGCTCACTATAAAGTTCTGTGAAGTGGAACAGACCTGGGTAAGCAGCAGACCCAGCCTCCTGTCACCTTCTCTCAATTACTCCCCTGCCTCCACAGCCAACTCTGTCCACTGATCTCGGGGAAGCCTCGGCCACCTGCCAGATCATTCTTCCCCTCACCTGTGTTTCTGAGGCCCAGCAACCCCAACCAGGTGCTGGGAAAGAGAACTACTCCTCAGAAGCACCCTAGTCTTTCTGACCTGCTAATAGCACTGCCAACATAACCTGCATTCGCCTGCTCAACATAATGCACAGCTCCACCCTGGTCCACACAACAGCCATCACCATTGCATGTCTCCATCCTGAACCCTTCTTCAGATTTCCAGGCCTGCCTAACTCACTGTTCTCTGAAACGTCTCCGACTCTTAACAGGGCCCGAACAAAACTTCTGATAGTTCCAAGGAAAGTTAACCTACTGCCAACTTCCCCATGCCAGTCGACAGAGCTTCCATCCCTTCAGCTGCCAGGACCAAAAACCCTGGGGTCATCTTTGACTCCTCCCTTTCTCTTCTGACCCGAAACACCCGCAATTCGGCTTGGCCCTTCTTAAAAAACGGATCCAGAATTCAACCACTTCTCCCACATCCATGGTGGTCACTCTGGTCCATCAACACTCACCTAGATTATTGCAATTACCTCCTGCTGGGCTCTCCGCCTCCTCCATCACCCCCACAGTGTGTTCTCTATCCTGCAGCCAGATGAAGCCGATTTAGACCCGAGTAAGGCGACCTCCTTCCTCTGACTCAAACCTCACCTTACCTCCCTAACAGATGCCCAGCTTCTCAGGAAGCGACGTTACAGGCCGGACTCCGGCCCCGCTGCATTTTGCTCCTCACAGAAAGAACGGAGCCTTCTGTACCCGGTTCCCAGCTGAGGCCGTCCCCACGCCTGCCCCGCCGCCCCCTCGGCCCGGGACACCCGCCCGCAGCCACAGGCCCCACGAGCGCCTCCCCGGCCCGGCCCCGGGGCCTGGGCTGCAGGCCCGGGAGCAGCGCCCGCCCGAGGGCTGGAGCTCGGGCTGCGCTGCGGGCGGGGCGGCCCGGAGCCGAGCGCTCACCTGAGCCGGCTCCCTCCGCGCGGCCGCCGCCATCGGCCTCGGGGGCGGAGCGGGGCCGGGAGCGGCGGGAGACGAGGCGCCGGGCGCGGCGCTCCCTGGCCCGGGCCTGGCGCGGGGCCCCGGGCGGCGTCGCCGAGCCTCAGAGCCGCCTGGGCCGCGGGGACAGCCCCTCCTTTCGCGCCTCCTCAAGTTAGTCGCAGCGACGCCGACCGCTGCGACACCCACGGAGTCCAAAACCTCAAACCGCGCGACCCCACACCCAGACAAATCTAAAGACCGCCTCTAGGAGGAGGCCGGAAGTCCAGCCCCGACGCATGCGCACGCACGGAAACCCTTATCCTGATCCCTCATTGGCTCAGCTCCGCCGTCTCTCTCCCTAGGCTCTTCCGGGTAATGTAGTTCCCAGGGTTCTATAGGCCGCGGAGAAGGGTGTTTTCCATCCGGACTAACCAAGGCACCGGCCGCGTGGAACCCTGAGAGTTACCGGGAAAATGGTGCACCTCCCGGAAGGAGGGGCTTTGCTCCCCGTCAGAAGCGGAGAGAAGATGTAATCGCAGGCTCCGTGAAGCTCAGCCTGCTCTCACACGATAAAACTATTGTTTTAGATGCTCCCAAATCTGATCTAAATGGCCATGTGATTCTATACAGTCAGTTCGATATAAAATGAATCCACGCGGAGCTGAAAACTTGATGTTACTGCTCTTCAAAAGCTTGTAGTCTGAAGTGTCAGTCACTTTTGTCAGTTTCAGTATGATTGGTTAAGGAGAAGAGAAAGTCCCATAGGGGTCCATGACTGGAAAGAGAGAAGAGGGATGGTGGGCCACCCTGAATTAGGTGGACAAACAGCATGTCTTGTCTGCCGTCGCGCAAACCCTCTCTCTTTCCTGTAGTTAGTGATTGTGTCCCACCCACTGAGGAACACTTTCATCCATATGATATTTCTTACAACATATCCCCAGATATACGCAGTTCCTTTTGGGTATCTGTTAACTGAAAAGAGCGGCTTCAAGGAGGCAAAATGAAATTTTAAAGAAAGAGGCTTTTATTTAGAATTGCAATTCGAGTGTCGACGAAAATAATCCATGATGGAAATTTGGGTGAGTTTATTCTGAGTTTAAATCTGAGGATTATAACCCGGGAGAGTCTTTCCACAAAGGAACAGAGCACTCCAAAGAAGTGGGGGTATACAGGGTGGTTACATACCCTAAAGAGAATGTTTCACATATGATTGAAATGTCCCTTTTACAGTAGTCATGAGGCTGCTCTGTCAGCACAGTGATTGATGGAAATAGCAGATAGGCCTGCTGTCTCAGTGAACCCCTCAGGGTGGCAGGTCTGTTGCCTCAAGCTGGGTGATCACAGATGAGTGCTGCAATCAGTTCCCAGCCTAAAGAAAGATGCTTAATCTTTAAGGAGATGCCAACTTTGCGAGGGGGAGGGAAGTTGCACCTTTATCTCAAAATGTCTAAGCAGATATACAATGCCTGCTCAATGGCCACAGTCAGGCCCTTTTGGAAAAAACAAAGTCAGGCCGAATTAGGTTTATACCGAATGGCTTCCTCATATACTCCAATATATCCTATTGCTTGCCATTTCAATTTGTCGTGGGGGAACACAGGTCCAAGAGAAAATCTCAGAGGTGCCCCCTGGGGCAGAAGAGACAGGGGGTTATGAAGGCAAAATCCACAAGTGCACGTAAGTTGTTCTGAACAATTAATGATTGTTTCTGGTCAAGGGCAAGATAGCCTGTTGGGGTATGATTGGCCCTTAGATTGTCTCAAAGCAGTCTGTGTGCCCTGGAAAGAAGAAATGCTCCAGGATGTGGCTTTGTTCCAGGATGCGGTCAGCAGTTCAGAAGCACAGGGTCTGCAGAAGCTGTGTTCACGCAGGTGTCCTACTTCCTCAATGGCTTCTGGCCCAGTGCCATGAGCCTTGGCCAGAGCAACCTTGTGACAGTTTATCAGCCACCTGGTTATCTCTGGCCTCAGTCATTTTTCTTTAACATATCTGACATCTATCTCAAAGAGCAATGTAACTGATGCTGGTTTTGGCACCAAAGAAACGCTGCAATTTTCAGTTGGAGCATGTGTGCAGAGGGAGCGTCTGAAACCTGAAATGAAGAGGTATCTGAACCTCATGATCTCATCTCTTTGCTGGGAAGTGATTATTATTTCTGCAGGCTTTGGTGGTACAGTTTTGCATGTGGAAATGAGATTATCTCAGAAAAACTGTTGTGAAATGTGCATTTCAGAAAGCAGTTAGTGATGTTCACATTTTTCTTTAAAGACTGTGGCAGAAATAGCTCTGGGGAAACATCAGTAAAAGGTGAAGAATGTTAAGACCTCAGAGAAGTTTTAGAAGAAAGCTCTCTGAAGTGTGAGAAGAGGTAGAATCAAGCTGAGCATATGACTGTGCTAGAACTTTGGTCATCGTGAAGATTTTTGTTTCCAAAATGTGATTCTTTTTCAATCCTGAAAATATTGAACAACACTACTTTGAAGAGAGAGTTAAAGATGACATTTACTTGTACCCAGAATCGTGAAAATAAGATGGAAGTTGAGGTGTCATGTTGTTTGCTGCTCTAACAAATGTTCATTGAGCACATACTATGTTTTCAGGAACTTTTGTAGGTGCATGGGAGAAATTCAGGCAAAAGAGACACAAAGAGCCCGGGGTTCATGGGGCTTCTATTATGTTCAAGGAAAACACAGGAAACGTGAGAGAAGAAATACTAAACTATACAGTAGGCTAGAATGTGGCAGGTGCAGTGGAAACAAGGAGAGAAGGTGACTTTGCTGAGAGAAGGGATGGGATGTAATATTACACTGAGCACTAAGGAAGGCCTCCTTAACAGGAGTGCCATTGATAAGGATGAGTCTCGTGGGGTGCTTTTGGTTTTGGTATTTGTTCTGTTAAAAGGTAAAGTGAGGTACAGTAAAATTCTGAAGAGTTTATTTGAGCTAACATCAATTCCAATTAGGCAGCACCAAACCAAACTAAGGCAAAGGTTTTTGTAGCCCAGAAAGGCAAGCAAAGCAAGGAAATTATTTGACCGTCTGTAGGCTAAGGAATTGCCTTATTTGGGAAAGCCTGGTTGGCTGTTTGTGATTGGTTGTTCTTAGGTTTTGATTTCTTACCCTTGAAGCATTTAAACAAATTTATTCTGGCTTGGGTTTCACTGTGCTTCCCTAGGCTGCTAAAGCATCAGAGCCACCTTAGTCTAATGGCCTCCTTGTTTAGTTACTTTAACAGTTCCAAGCAAAAGATGCAGGTGGCTTGGTGGATTCAGTGTGTCCAGCCCTCACAGGGGTCCTCAGCAGTGGAGGTCCTGGGACTCCAGCTGTTTTAGCCGTTAGCCTTCTTGGCTCACTGCAGAGACACTCAGGGAGTATCCTTTAGAAATCTTAGCTTTGCTGCTCTCTCAGAGTCTGCAGATCTACAGCCCCATGGCCAGGGGCCTGGAGGGAGGCAGTCTGGCCTTCCTCAGACAACTTGATCTCAGTTTCATCTCTGCACCGCCGTTCTCCATCAGCATCACCCAGGGACTCGTTAGAAATGCTAACTTTCAGTCCAGATCCAGACCTAGTGACTCAGACACTTTGGGAGTGAGGTCCAAGGAGCAGAATTTTAAGAAGTCTCCAGAGCCAGCCCTGATGGCCTAGTGATTAACATTCTCTGCTTTTAGCACTTTGGCAGCCCAGGTTCATTACCTGGTCAAAGAACCACACCACTCATCTGTCAGTTGCCATGTTGTGGCAATGGCTCACATAGAAAAACTAGAAAGACTTACAACTAGGATATACAACCATGTGCTAGGGCCTTGGGGAGGAAAAAAAAGAAAGAGGAAGACTGGCAACAGATGTTACCTCAGGGTGACTCCCTTCAAAAAAAAGAAGTCTCCAGGTGATATATGTCAACAAATAAGAGGCATAAACTGCAAGGGAAGCAAAAGGTTTATTTGAAGTCTCAGGAATTGCAATTCAGGAGACACCAATTTGAGTAGAAACTGACAAGTGATCTGAGGAGGACAAAAGAGGCAGGGCTTAATAAAGGCAAAACCCACAATCTTACAAAGCTTGTGTTGAAAGTTGATGATTGCTCTAGCAAGGAGTGAGCTCACAGTATGCGATTAGTCATTGAGTTGTATCTCGGCAGATTGTCTGTCCTTGGAAGAGGAATGTTTCCAGGATGTGGCTTCTGCAGTCAGGCAAAGTTCAAAAGTTCAGTTAACATCTGGTTGGGGATGCTGTATACTTGCATAAGCTGCACTTTCCTAATGGCCTCTGGGCTTATTGTAGGTACCCTTGATGTATGTGACTCTATTTTATAATCACATTCCACGTTTTCCCCTTTTGATGGAGATCTTTCTCTCAAAAAGCATTGCTGATAAATCACTGGTGATTATAGTTGATCAATTATCAGAAGGTATCACTGATCTAGCAAGATCAATTCCACATTTCCAGGAAGGCTCATTCCTAGAAAGTTGTGCCCTGTCCCATCCCACATATGGGGGAAAGTGAGGTGCGTTACCCATAGGAGATATGTGATGAAGGGCTGGGCCACATTTTAGCAACAAGGAGGTGATCAGAAAAGGAGTCTTAGACATGGTCTCTCTCTTTTTTTGTATGTGAGGAAGATTTGCCCTGAGCTAATATCTGCTGCCAATCCTCCTCTTTTTGCTGAGGAAGACTGGCCCTGAGCTAACATCCATGCCCATCTTCCTCTACTTTATATGTGGGATGCCTACCACAGCATGGCTTGCCAAGCGGTGCCATGTCCACACCCCAATCTGAACTGGCAAACCCCGGGCCGCCGAAGCGGAACGTGCACACTTAACCACTGCACCACTGAGCCAGCCCCATGGTCTCTTTTTGGAAAATGTATCAAGTCCTTTTTTTGTTCCAGAGTTCTAAGATTGGTCAGTCATCTCCAGTTGCAGAGCAATCATTATTCTGGAGGTTGAGACAGACATCGAGAAATACAAACCATTAGTAGCTTGAAGGCAACAAAGATCTCACAAATCAGGAAAAAATCATTAGTATAACTTGGAGCAGATTTAAGTGAGTAGTAGCCTAAGAAGTTTAAATACAAGTAGATAGTGAGGCCGGCCCCGTGGCCGAGTGGTTAAGTTCGCGCACTCTGCTGCAGGCGGCCCAGTGTTTCGTTGGTTCGAATCCTGGGCGCGGACGTGGCACCACTCATCCAGCCACGCTGAGGCGGTGTCCCACATGCCACAACTAGAAGGACCCACAACTAAGAATATACAACTATGTACTGGGGGGCTTTGGGGAGAAAAAGGAAAAAAAATAAAGTCTTTAAAAAAAAATACAAGTAGATATTGCAGAAGTCCAATAATAGTCATAAACAATATTTGAAGTACCGATCTCATTCAAGCATCTGTACGTGAAGGAAGCCAGATGAAAACATCAATAAGGAACCAAAAGGTGTCATTAAAAGACATTGGAACAAAGAGATCCTGTGCAATATTTATAACTTTTCCAAGTGCTAATTCAGCTTCACCAGAAGACTTGATCCAGGTAAGCAAGAGCTGTTGCCTATGGCACAGATGTCAATCTGTTCTGCAAGGAGATAACTGAGTGCCATTCAGTTATCTAATACAACACTCGTTACAGAATCCGGGGATTGTTCTTGTTGAGCCAGGGCTCAAGTGGTAGAATTTGCCAGTTTACAATGGTTAGGGATAAAGTTTTAATCAACAGGTCATCATGGATAACACCAATCCAAGGGACAAAGACTTTGGCAATCAACGGAGAGTAGACAGGGTATGAAAAGGGAGTTGCCAAGTTTCTCCTAGACCTGTGACATTGTGGTTGGGTTTTTTCTTTAACAAGGCCTTGGAATAGGATATTATGATATCCTAAAAGGCATTGTCCTGTCATATGCCAGCTGGCTAGACATTCATAAGCCCATTGTTCCCCATAGTAATCAGACACAAAGCTGTACCCAAAAGAGGCACATAGTATGCTAGTATGTGATACCTTCGAGTTCTGTAGCAGTGTCAGTGATCAGGAGTACTTGGTAAAGTCCTTGCCAATGGGGTTCGAGGGCTGTCTTCCTCAGGTGATGCTTCCAGAATACCCAGTCACTAGGCTCTACACTGTGACCAACAGGATCCTTTAAGTTGGAATCCAGGAAACATTCTTTAACTAAGAGTTTCTGAATTCTGGAGGGATTAGGTAGGGAGAAAAAGTAAGTGTTTCATCTCTGTTCACCAAGGTACGTCTTACAAAATTGTTGATTGCTTAAAAGAAAAGATTTCTTTAAATCTAGAAAAACAAAACATTGGAGCATCCTCCTCGATTCATGTAGTCCCATGTAATTAATACTTGTTCTGCTTGAATCCAGTTTTTCCATTAGTTTTCTTGACTTTGCCTGATGATTGAGGATGTTAGGAACAGTGACAATTCCAAAAAGTTTGAAAGGTTTTTGTCAAGGCTTGTATGATTTGCCCAGTGAAGTGGGTGCCTCGATCACTGGAGACCGTGGAAGGTATGCCCCAAGTGGAAAACATTTTCTAACAGTCTGTTTGTCCCTGTGAGGGCATCAGCTTTGTAGCAAGGGAGGGCTTTAACCCATCCAGAGAACATATAATAACAAGAACATGTGGATAAGCCATACTAAGTAACAACTGAATGAAATCCAGCTGCAGGTGCTCAAAGGATCCAGAGGGAAGTGTTCTGAGGCTTCTGGGGACAGAAATAGTTTTTCTTAGTGCACTATGGTGAGTGAAGGAATGTAAAAATGAAAAATAATGTTTTTAGGGGCCAGCCCGGTGGCGCAGCGGTCAAGTGCGCATGTTCTGCTTCAGCGGCCCGGGGTTCACTGGTTCGGATCCTGGGTGTGGACATGGCACCCCTTGGCAAGCCATGCTGTGGCAGGTGTCCTACATATAAAGTAGAGGAAGATGGGCACAGATGTTAGCTCAGGGCCAGTCTTCCTCAGCAAAAAGAGGAGGATTGGCAGCAGTTAGCTCAGGGCTAATCTTCCTTAAAAAAAAAGAAAAAAGAAAAAGAACGTTTTCCAGGGAGCTGGGAAGAAACAAGCAGCCGTCTTGGACTTCCCATAGCCCTGAATGTTGATTTAATTTACAGCCATTGTTCACTCATCTTAATTTCTCTGATTTAGGAGCAACCTTTGCAGTGTTACAAGGACATCAAGATGGCAAAAGTCTGGCAGTGAGGAGTCAATTTTCTTTTCAGAAGCAGAATGGACTTCATCCACATGTGTCATAACCTTTATAGATTATGTGGTTACTGCCTTTGTATGAAAGTCAGCAGGAATTGCACATAATTTCTGGAAGTCTTATAATATTTACTTATAAAGACATGACATAAAGATAACTTAATGCTAAGTCTTATTTGACAATGCTTCTCATGTAATTTAACGTATCAGATATGCCTAGTTAGTTTAATATCCCTCTTTATAAGGAGAGAAAACAAATCTTTTGAGATGTTTAAGAAAGCCTCTGAAAAATCCCAAAGTTAGCTAGAGGTCAAAAAAGACTTCCTTTAGAATCTGATTTTTGGAAGTCTGTCAAAAATATCAAAAAAGATTTTAAAACACTTGCCTAAATAGGATCATAGATCATTATAAAACTTAATATTTAATTATCTATTTAACCAAAGTGACAAAAAGTTTTCAAAGACAAACATAGAAGGTTACATAGTTGCAAAACCATAGCTCTTTTTAATAGAAAAGACTCAGCTTTTAACATAAAGCACAGGAAATTATTTTGATAAAACATAAAATCCCTGACTTTTAGGCAGATTACTCAAAAGTAAAGAAAAACTTTTCATAATCTCTTTATCAAGAGCACACTAAAAGCCTAAGAAAACTTATTACTTTTTTTTTTTTTTTGAGGAAGATTAGCCCTGAGCTAACTACTGCCAGTCCTCCTCTTTTTGCTGAGGAAGACTGGCCCTGAGCTAACATCCATGCCCATCTTCCTCTATTTTCTATGTGGGATGCCTACCACAGCATGGCTTGCCAAGCAGTGCCATGTCCACACCCGGGATCCGAACTGGCGAATCCCGGGCCGCCAGAAAGTGGTAGCTTCGGACTTAGCTGCTGTGCCACCGGGCCAGCCCCAGAAACCTTATTCTTAGAGAGAAAACCAAACTCTAATTTGCACCAGTTTACTTTTGATGTTAAAACTCATTTACATAATTTGGGGCCATTCCGGTGGTGCAGCCATTAAATTCGCATATTTTGCTTCAGGGGCCCAGGGTTTGCCAGTTTGGATCCTGGGTGTGGACCTACCCACCACTTGTCAAGCCATGCTGTGGCAGGCATCCCACATATAAAGTAGAGGAAGATGGGCACGGATGTTAGCTCAGGGCCAGTCTTCCTCAGCAAAAAGAGGAGGATTGGTGGCAGATGTTAGCTCAGTGCTGATCTTCCTCAAAAAAGAAAGAAAGAAAGAAAGAAATCCACTTGTAGAAAGACGGTATTCTTTAAACAAAACCAGCAGGAGTCCCAAAGAGGGGCTGCCCTTCGGCAGTGCCCTTAGAAAATAGACTTCCCATTTGTAATTACTTACCAAGGAAACAGAGGCCCAACAGAAGGAACAGAAGTTCCTAATCAAAGCTGGGACAGCCAGAGGTGGCAACAAAGCACACCCAAATAAAGCTCTGAACCTCTAACAAAAGGCAGGAGGTTTGAGCCCAGGAGGACTTAGCACAGGGAGCCAGAGCCACCAGGAGGAGACAACAGAGCCCAAAGGCCTCTGCAGGTGCCTTGCTCTTGTGTGCATGGCAGTGCCAGAACCAGGTCAGGCTCTCCAGAGACCACTCTGACACTATGTAATGTCCACAAACAGGAGGCATAAACTGCAAGAGAAGCAAAAAGTTTACTTGGCGTCTCAGGAATTGCAATTCAGGAGACATAGACTTGAGTAGAAACTCAAATGTGATCTGAGGAGGACAAAGAAGGCAGGGCTTAATAAAGGCAAAACCCACAATCTTACAAAGGTTGTGTTGAAAGTTAGATTGTTCTGGCAAGGAGCGAGCTCACAGTATGTGATTGGTCGTTGAGTTGTATCTAGGCAGATTGTCCTTGGAAGAGGAATGTTTCCAGGATGTGGCTTCTGCAGTCAGGCAAAGTTCAAAAGTTCAGTTAGCATCTGAGTTGGGGATGCTGAATACTTGCGTAAGCCCTGGAGTGGCCTCCGGGCTCAATGTGGCCCTTGATGTGTGTCGACAAAAATAATCCGTAACCAATCTATAAATAAAAATTTGGGAGAGTTTATTCTGAGCTAAAATGTGAGGACCATGGCCTGGGGTCTTTCTTCCCAAAGGAAGAAAGGGCACCGAAGAAGTGGGGTGTAAAGAGTAGTTATATACCCCCAAAGAGGATGTTTCACATATGATTGAAACGTCCCTTTTACAATAGTCACGAGACTGCTCTGTCGGCACAGCGATTGATGGACACAGCAGGTAGGTCTGCTGTCTCGGTGAACACAGAAGGGTGGCAGGTCTGTTGTCTCGAGCTGGGTGGTCACAGATGAGCTGGGTGGTCAAAGGTGAGCACAGCAATCAGTTCCTAGCCTAAGGAAAGATGTTTATCCTTAAGGAAATGCCAATGTGGGGGGAAGTTCCACCTTTATCTTAAGGGCATTTGCTCTTGCCATAGTAAATGTTTTAAAGCAGATATGCAATGCGTGCTCAACAGCCACAGTCAGGCCCTTTTGGAAAAAACAAAGTCAGGCCAAATTAGGTTTACACCAAATGGCTTCCTCGTATACTCCAATATATCCTATTGCTTGCCATTTCTATTTGTCATGTGTGTGACTCTGTTACCAGCACATTGGGTCGAGACAATGAACAGGAGTAGAAAAGTAAAAGTTTATTAGCTTGTGCACAGGAGAGGCACAAGGGAGCTGGTGTGGAAAGGAAAGGGGCAGGTGACCAGCTTGTTCTCTTACTGAAACAGAAGTGGGTTTCCTCCTGGTCAGTTAAATCAGACTCTCCACTAGAAGTAGTTGTCTCACAAAGCAAAACATATTTGTGGCAAATAGGAGACCATGAGGAATCATTTCCAGAGTCATAGTGTCCCCCAAAAAAGGGATGCAGGAACATTTATTTGGGATGGGGAATGAATATTCAAAAGGGAGAGGTGGGTATTCTCTTGCACAGGCTCGGTTGGAAAAGGTGCTTCCACATACACTGCAGGTGATGCTAATAAGGTCTAAGCTCCTCCTGGAGAGAATTTAGCGTTAAAAATAAAGCAAAGGTCATAGGCGTAGCTCTTGGGGTGAGGCTTAGTCTGGTGCAGGGTGACTGGTGATTGCAACTCCTTAACATAACAAAAGGAAAAAGAACAGTTTGGAAAAATAGTTAAAATATCCAAACCTGCCCTTGAGTTCCTCGAAGTAACTAGACAGTGACAGGGCTGGATTGTGGGGCTTTTGTTAGGCAAGGGCTGGGGAGGAGTGCCTTGTCATGGCACAGAGAGGTGGGGCTGTGCTTGCAACTGCACTGTCATTAACATGCTACCGATTAGAATCAAGGCTGCCCCAGGGAGAAGCCCAGGGCATCCTGCCCTACATACTGATCTACATCATCCTCCGGGAAGCGTAGGACTTCCGGACTTAATCCGATCTGATTCCTATCTAAAGTTATAGGACCACCCAATAACCAGACCCCACCTGCACTGATATCATTTTAATGACTTTTTTACATAATCTTTCCTTTGTCTTGTAAAGAGATAACCCACATACCTATGCCTTAAATTTAGCCCTACCCTCATCCCATGTTTGCAGCTCTTACTGCCCATGGGTCCTGTCCCCATGCCTGCAGCTCTTTACTGCCCATGGGCCCTGTCCCTGTGCTACTCCATGCTACTTAAAAGACCACTACTGCCAGACCTTGAGAGTCCAAGAAATTTGTCTTTTGACTCCTCGACTCACCGAGCCTGCATCACTACCACATGTGACACATGTATCAGTAACATGCTAGCTCTCCACCCCTGGGTGTGATTTGTAATACAGTGATGGGGCTTGGGTCACCCTCAGACAACTCCCGGGTGCTAGGGTGCATGCATAAGCCTGGGAAAGTCCCAAGGCTGCAGAATGTGGATCTTGGTGGTCTCTATCTGATTCTCCTAGCTTGTGGATGGGTTAGGGGCCTTATCTTGCTAGGCTAGGGCCCTTGCAGATGGCCCTGTCTACTCAGGTTGGTTCCTGTCTCAACTCCATTTTGTAATCACCTTCCACGTCTAGATGCACAGTAAGACATTCGATCACCTTGCTGTGGTTCCTATGGACAGGAACCTGAGATTCTTCCCAGTACCATGAATCTCCTCTACAACTGCAGGATTTTATTTTTAATTTTTTAAATTTTTTTATTTAATTTTATTTTTTTGAGGAAGATTAGCCCTGAGCTAACATCTGCTGCCAATCCTCTTTTTGCTGAGAAAGACTGGTCCTGAGCTAACATCTGTGCCCATCTTCCTCTACTTTATATGTGGGACGCCTGTCACAGCATGGCTTGCCAAGCAGTGCCATGTCCACACCCCAATCTAAACTGGTGAACCCCAGGCAGCCCAAGCGGAACCTGCGAACTTAACCGCTGCGCCACCGGGGACCCCCCAGCTGCAGGATTTTAGAACTGAGGTTGTAAAAGCATATCGGTGCATATTCATTACCTTAATAAAGAAAACATTAATGTATACAATGTTTAATTTTCTATTGCTTATTAATGGGTTACTACTCCTTTAGAAACATAGAAAGTGGAAAGCTTCTAATCATTCTACTTCATGCGGAAAAACAATGTTTGCAGTATAGTATCCTTTAAAATGGCTTTGTACGTGATGGATTGCTGTATGTGTTCAAATATGTTCGCATATATTGTTTTTCTTAGTACAGTAAAGTCATACCTGTACTTTATTTGCCAATCGGCGCTGAGATTTTCTCCCTTGACGACAGACCTCGGACACCGAGTCGCCGAGTCGCCCGCCGACGTCCCCGCGCCGCCAGGGGGCGCCCGAGCGGCGGGACCGGAGGCTCCGCGCGTCCCGGGCCGCGGGGCGGAGGGCGGGGCGCTGCCGGGCGGGCGGGAGCGGGGTCGGCGCCGGGCCGCGGCCTCAGGGGCCTCCCGGGCAGCAGCGCAGGGAGCCGTGGGCGGGCGTCCCCTTGGGTCCCACGCGGCCCGGGTCTCGAAGCGGTGGCGCCGCGGAGGAAAGGCCTGCCCAGGGTCCCGGGGGCGCGGGGGCCGCCGCCCCAGCGGGAAGGCGGGAGTCCTCCCGGAGTCGGGGCGCCGGGAGAAGCGGCCCACAGCGCGGGGAACGCCCGGCAGGGGACCCCGCTGGGAGACCACCCGGCAGTGAGGACGGAGGGAAGGGGGCCAATGGCGAGACGGACAGCGGTCCGAGGGGACCCGCTCACAAGGTCCCGGGTGGGGTCGGAGGCGCCACCGTCAGCTCTGAGCCCTGGTCGCTAAGGCGAGGCCACTCGGGTCTCCTAGACCCCCGACGTTCGGGGAGGACCCTCCCCACTGACCCGCGTGTGAGGCCTCTGCAGCCTCCCGCCTTCCCGCAGCTGCTGCCCGGCCTGGGGGAGTGTCCCGCACACGCCAAGGCTGGTTTCCCGCCAAAGCCCGCGGACCCGAGTGGAATCTTCCACTCCTTCTCTGAGCACATCTCGCTTCCACTGTGGGAGCACTGACACTTGGGGAATTGGCAAACACTACCAACCGGGGCTAGATTTCCTGTATTACTGAATGCCGGGACTCAAGCGATGGACGTTAAGGTCATAATGCAGACGAAACTGAAGTGTGTATGGTCTTTGTGGCCATGACATTGTGCATGACACAAAAAATGTGACAGAGGGGGCCGGCCAGGAGGCGCAGCGGTTAAGTGCGCACGTTCTGCTTTGGCGGCCGGGGGTTCGCCAGTTCGGATCCCAGGTGTGGACATGGCACCGCTTGGCAGGCCATGCTGTGGTAGGCGTCCCACATATAAAGTAGAGGAAGATGGGCATGGATGTTAGCTCAGGGCCAGTCTTCCTCAGCAAAAAGAGGAGGATTGGCAGTAGTTAGCTCAGGGCTAATCTTCCTAAAAAAAAAAAATTGACAGAAAAAATAAGGAAATATCCTTCCAGTAGTAAAAACATTTATTCCATACAGCAAAATGTCACTCCATTTAAGAATGAGTAGAATTATAACACGCCGGAGTCCCGCCCCGGCTGAGTCCAGGTTCCTGAGGGATGGACGGCGTAGGCACAATGAGGGGAAAATAAAGGGGACGTGAGACTTGGGTTGGTGTTAGCAAGTCCGACTTTACTGTGCACAAGTGTCGTTTATAAATTTTTCAGGATTAGTACACAAATAGTTCTACAAATAATCTGAGAGAGATAAGGAAGTAAAAAACGAGCACAAGAATATTTATTAGCAGTCTAGTCCATAGAGCATAAGGTTAATGGTAGTCTTCTCCGCAATTAACTATTGTTTGTTGTCTCTAACCTAAAAGAGATAGGTACCTAGGCATCTGTTGTAATTCATGGTAAAGTTAAATCAAAGAGAGAAGGTCCAGGCCTCCGGACAGGACAGCAGTCTGTCTGGTTACATCCTGGTGGAGCCATCCCTGCCTCCCTCAATCATTTACGCCATTAGTGTAGATGGTTAATGGGAACAAAAGGCGACTCCAGGGTATCTTATCCCCAGGGCTATCTGCATTCTCAGCGGGCAGTTAAACATCTGTACATTTTCGCGCCCTTTAGGGGGTGAAAGCATTCCTTTGTCTTTTAGATTGTGGAGCTAACAGTCCCTTAAGCACACTGCCGGAGAAAGTATCATTTTGTTAGTAAAGTAAAGGGCTGAAAAGCTAAGCTAAACTATATATCTTCAAGAATAAAAAACAGAAATAAGTATAAACATAACCTTGATAGAAAGCATGCATATAATTCAGAAAATATCAGGGGTGTCGGCCAGCCATTCTTCACCGAGGGGCATCCCTGCACCCCTCGGCCCTTCTACTCATCAATTATTTATTATTTATTGCTTTTAGGAGAAAACCTCTATAACATTTTAACAGAAAGCAGAAGGTCAAGAATAATATATAGATACTTCTTGATCATCCAATTAACCAGCAAACTTAGAAGGACGATGCATATATATATTTAGACAAAGAACTGGAGGAAGAAGGAAACATTAACCAGATGGAGGCCATAAACCTAATTTGACATCTTATCTGGGCAGGATTCCTTTCTGCTTGTCTCAAGAGGGACTGTGTGCTCCTCCATTAATTAACTGAAAAACATCTTGAAAGTTACCTGCAGGTGGTCACATTCTCTTACTATATGTAATTTTCCCGGGAGGTAGTGCCTCCCAAGCAGCTACCCAAAGGAGTGAAAACTAGAGGTTAAGAAAGGAAAAGGAATGAAGGGCAATTAGAAGCAGCACAGGTTTAAGAACTATGTGAGGAGCTGGCCGGTTATTCTTCACCAAGGGGTGACCCTGCACCCCTCGGCGTTAATCGGCTGGACCCTGTCAAACAGCCGATCAAATGATGTAGCCACGGCTCCCGGCAATAACATGTCTTTGTTGCTTGTTTATTTGAAAATGAAAAGAGAAATAACCATAACATGAAAGTAGGCAAATGGGATGAACAGGAATTATACAAAAGATATACAGCTAGTAAATAAACACATGAAAACATGCTCAATATCACAAATACCTAGGGAAATACAATTAAAACCATACTGAGACAGCACTACACAATGATTAAAAGGGTCGACATTAAAAATTGACCATATCAAGTACTGGCAGAGATTTGGAGGAAACGGAACTTTCACACACTGCTGGTGGGAATGCAAAAAGAAGCAATCATGGTAGATGACAGCTTGGCAGTTTCTCAAAAATTTTAACATTCACCCACCCTCTGACTTAGGTTTTGCATTTTCAGTTATAATGGAAGAGAAATAAATAATCTATCCACATAAAGAATAGTAATAAAAATGTTCAAAGCAGCTTTATTTCCAATAGCCAAAAACTGGAAATAACCCAAATGCTCCAAAACAGATGAACAGATAAACAGGGGTATATATCCAGAGAACAGATACTACTCAGAAATAAAAAGAATGAACTACTCCTAGAAGAATTATTGGTGAATCCCAAAACAAGATTGCAGCATGAGGAACTGAGGGGAAAAAGAGTAAATGCTTTGAGTACAACCCTATAAGAGTCTAGAATGCAAACTAATCTGCTGGAAAGAAAGTAAATCAACGGTTGCTGGGTGGGCCAGGAAGGGCATGGGGAGAGATTAGGAAAGCGGCACAATATTCGAGTGACACGTAAATTCAGTCTCAGGATTATGAGGATGGTTTCAAAGCTTCATATGTATGGGAAAACTTATCAAATTATAAACTCTAAATATGTATACTTTAAGGTATGTCAATTATACCTTAATAATCCTTTAAACATAGTTCAAAATGTAAATCTAGATCTCCCATTCTTTTAGAAAATAAGCATAGGTAACTCTATATTGACACTACAACCTCTCCTCCTGTCCTACCGAGGTCAGTCTTGCCTCATTGGCAGCTGGGGAGCAATACATGGTTACCACTTGTGTCAACAGGAATGCTGGCTGGGTTGGGTCACAAAAACCACATCCCTAGACTAGGAAATCTCCCTTCACTTTATCATAGTTTTCCTGCCTGCACAGCAATGGCCTTGAGATCAACAGTCCAGAGAGGGTATGGGAATCAAAAGACCTAAATTTTATCTGATAATGAGCTCTGTTATACAAGATACACGGGTCTGAAGGTTGAATAATTTCTGTGCACAGTGATCCTGCACAGCCATAGTGACTGCAACATTTCTTGATGCGCTTTAGAAGAGGCACACTCCATCTAGTTGGCTGCAGTCTCCTCCACTCCCTGTTAATGCAGTCTTCTCGATTACCTATGACAGTTCCCCTGCCCCTGTGTGTTACAAGTGAATTCTGTACATTAGGGCACATGACTTCTTTGCAGGATCTGGGGGAGAGATTCTACTCTGCGGTGCCCAGCATTATGTAATATCAACTGTCAACAAGCAATTCATGTTTCCAGAAGCACTGGAGATTGCCACAACTGTTCCCTCTTCAAAGTGATCTCTGAGCCCACAAAAAATCCTGGCATCCAGGCCCCAAATTAGGACCACACAGCCCAGGTCTGTATCCTAGGAAGCTGCGTCAGTCTGCTAGAACTGCTGTACAAAGTACCACAGATGGAGTGGCTTAGACAACAGACTTTTATTTTCCTACAAATCTGGAGACTAGAAATGTGAGAATAAGGTGCCAGCAGTGTTGGTTTCTTCTGAGGCCTCTCTCCTTGGCCTGTAGGTGGTGGTCTTCTCCCCGTCTTCACTTAGTCTTCCTTCTGTGCATCTGTGTGTCATCATCTCCTCTTCTTACAAGGAGACCAGTCATACTGCATGAGGGTCCACCCTAATAACCTCATTTTAAGTTAACTATCTCTTTAAAGATGCTGTGTCCAGATATAGCCACATTCTGAGGTACTGGGGGTTAGGACTTCAACAGATGAATTTTGGGGTACACAGCTCAACCCATAACAAAGGCTTTGGATGATAATGCAAATTAAGGCCAAAACCAGAGAGCTTTTATTTCTTTCTTTATTCATTCATTTACAATCATATTGTCTTCTCTGAGCTACACAAAATTTGAGATCCTGTGTATATTGGTTTGATATGATTTCAAACCTACTTATTACTTAAGTTGTTTTAATCCACCTGTTTATGAAAAAGACAAAAATAAGCTGTTTTGATATAAGAATGAAGTAAGATGTGTCAGGACGTCACCTCACCTGTTATCTCACCTGTTGTCATTGATCAGCTCAGTAGCTCAAGTGATGATGAGCAATGCTGGGGGCTTCTCAGTAAGGACATGTGGAGAAGCAGCTATGGTGAGGGGACACAGACTATAAATACCCAGAGCTTGTAAGAATTATTTGCGAGTTTCGATCTGAACAAGACATCACTTTGCTGACCTAAATAAACTCTCCAAAGACCTGGGGGCGCTAGCTCCTAGTCATAGTGGTGACAAACCACAGAGCAACTCCACGAAGATCAGCCTGCCCACCAACACCGGCGCCATCATTCCCTAGCAAGGTGCTCTGGCAGCAGCGAACTTGTCACTTTCATTTTGTGCTGGCAGCTGGATGTCAGCTCTCAGCTGGTCAAGACATTTCTCCTGAGTGCTTCCTCATATAAAAAAGAGCACCTCGAACTAAATTTGGTCTTTATTCTTTTCATCTCCCCTTTCCTGGAACAATAGTGTGATTAATCTGTCATTGGTTTGGAGTATGTTCTGTTATATAATTTATTTATTGGCTAATTAAGAGACAGTATCCTGTTTGCTATTGGTTTGTGAAACTATTATAAATCCCACAGTGAACCTGTGTTAAATAAAATATTGGCAAAGACAATCTTAGTCTCTGAGAATAATTTTGCCCCCAAAACAAAACAATTGGCATAGTTGGCACCCTACCCAAATTAATAATAATTAATATTGGTCAGTGCTGTGAGTACATCATACTCCATGCCAAATTTGAAATACATATTGATAAATTATGTTAAATTTATAATTGGCCAAAATCTAGTAAAGCCCATTACTGCACTGACCAATTTTAAATTTAATGTACAATCTACCATCTATGGCATCCTGCTGAAATTATAAACAGCCAGTGAATGGACAAGTTGATAGAGCTATTCTGGTTTAGATGCTAATGCTGCTGCAATAATTATCTTAATACTGCTTTACCATATTATAAACAATTTGGAATGCTCTATTAAGCATCTCTATAATAAAATGTACTTTGAACAACTATTGTAAAAGGCAGGACAATAGCAAACAGGCCTCACTCACTAATTCTATCAAAATTACTCCAGAGGTGGTTTAAGGGTAGAATGAATTATATATTAACTTCTGAGGATTCCTGGAGACCTACTTAAAACTTAGTTTGGACAAACTTAAAATTAAGGAAACTGCAGATGTTGGCCTGATCACCCAGTAATAATATATATCCTATATTAAAAAGAGCAAGTAAAGAAGAAATTCCAGCACTCTCATTAGGAGCATTAAGTAATATAGATGCTGATAGGCAGAAAGGAAAAGTGTTAGCACAAAAAGTGATCTCCAGAGACAGAAGAAACCCAGACCCTTTTGTTCCTAATGGCACCAATCCATACCCTGAGGACGATGATTTTTATAGTCCTTTTGACACCAATAACTTTAACCTACAAGAAGCTGGGCACATGAATACAGACAAAACTACAACAAATGATAACATAGATCCAATCAGCCAGTGAAGAGAAAGTTTATAGTGGACAAGAAATGACAAACATTAGAATAGCATTCCAACAAACTGATTTGGCCACATAAACCCAGCGACTATTAGATTTATGGTCCAAAGGAGGACAGAACCTGATCCTCACAGAAGCAGAGATTGTGCAACTCGGAAACATTTCCACTGATCTTCAATTTAATCAACACCTTAAAGCACTTGGACAAAATAATACTACTTTACAAAGATCTTTGACTGAGTGGCAGCAACCTGGAGATTAAGATGGCCTACACCTAATATTTTATCCCTTAAAACATCTCCATGGAGGGGCCAGCCCAGTGGTGCAGTGGTTAAGCTTGCTCACTCTGCTTTGGTGCCCGGGGTTCACCAGTTCAGATCCCAGGGGCGGACCTGCGCACCGCTTGTCGAGCTATGCTGTGGCAGGCATCCCACATATAAAGTAGAGGAAGATGGGCATGCATGTTAGCTCAGGGCCAATCTTCCTCAGCAAAAAGAGGAGGATTAGAGGTGGATGTTAGCTCAGGACTAATCTTCCTCAGCAAAAAGAGGAGGATTGGAGGTGGCTGTTAGCCCAGGACTAATATTCCTCAAAGGAAAAATAAACACAGCTCCATGGAAAACAGCAGGGGAACCTACTAATGTAGTAATGAAATTAGGACTATTGACTATGGTTTATAAGAGAGACAGACACTCTCACCACTACAAATGGAAGCAACAGAGCAAATTAAAAAGGTCATCCTAAAAGCTGCCCTTCCACAGGACAGAACAGCACTATTTACAGTATTTTTTTTTTTTTAGATTTTTAATTTTTCCTTTTTCTCTCCAAAGCCCCCCCGGTACATAGTTGTATATTTTTAGCTGTGGGTCCTTCTAGTTGTGGCATGTGGGGTGCTGTCTCAGCATGGCTTGATGAGTGGTGCCATGTCTGTGCCCAGGATCCGAACTGGCAAAACCCTGGGCCGGGGAAGCGAAACATGTGAACTTAACCACTTGGCCATGGGGCCGGCGCCTATTTATGGTATTTGCAGGCACTAGCGACAGCAGAGAGCTGATTGACTTGATAAGAACAGCTGAGGAACTAAGTCAAGATGAAAGCTGTAGCTTTAACACTAGTGTATGCAGACAAAACAGGCCTACACCTAATGTAAATGGACCCAATCAAAATAGACCATATAGAGTTAAATCTAGAAGGCCCTTTTGACTACCTAAAGCATTTAGACCACCACCCTTTAATCCAAATTATAAAAAAAGAAACCCAAATAGAAACCCTAGACTACTTACAGTGGCAGAGAAATGGAAAAAACCAACCTTTTAGAGGAAACAGACCTACAGAAAATAGATCCACTAACTCACTTACTGTAAATAATAACCCCTTTGTAAAACCTAATCCCCCTAATAGACAAGCTACTGATAGGCAAAGGAGAGAAAGCCCAATGAGCCCCTATAGGGACTCAGCAGTCTCTGTCTCCTGGCCCAAGCTGGAGACAACTGCCCCATGTTACAGTGGCAATATCAATAGAAACCCCTTTCGTAAATAAAAATACTACACATACTACTATGTTGTTAGATTCAGCGTCCCAAGTAACAATGATACAAAGATATCCTACTAATTTAGAAAATTTTAACAATAAAAAGGGAGTAATTGAAGGCTTAGGAGGAAAGTTAACCCCAGGGACAGGTGTACATAGATTCCTAACAATTGATGATAGACCACTCATTAAGGCTAAATGCCTTATAGCTTCCCAATTTAGAAAACATTCCTGGACTGGATGTAATAGGACATCATATAACAAATAAGGATGTAACAATTCCTAAAACTAATTTGGCTATGGCAAAATGGACTGCCTGTCCCATCTAAAATATCAAATATATCCCAACACAATTTTTTTTTTTTGAGGAAGATCAGCCCTGCGCTAATATCTGCTGCCAATCCTCCTCTTTTTGCTGAGGAAGCCTGGCCCTGAGCTAACATCCATGCCCATCTTCCTCTATTTTATATGTGGGACGCCTACCACAGCATGGCTTGCCAAGTGGTGCCATGTCCGCACCTGGGATCCAAACCGGGGAACCCCAGGCTGCTGAAGCGGAATGTGCGAACTTAACTGCTGGGCCACTGGGCCGGCCGCACCCAACACAATCTTAAGGGAGGACATACTCAAATTAAGGAAAAAATTCAGGAACTCCCAAAGGAACAAATTATTGTGCCTACTATTTCACTATACCACAATCCAATCTGACCCGTTAAACAGCCAGACAGGTCATATAGGTTTACAATAGATTATAGGAATTTAAACAATACTCTCCCCAAATTGAGGGAGCACTCCCAGATAAAGGCACTATCATACGCAATATCACCACTGGATCTGGAACTTATCATACACTGATAGATTTATCTGACCTGTTCTTTGCGACTCCAGTTGATGAGAGCCAGCCCATGAATGCATTCACATGAAAAGGTAGAAAATATCAGTTTACTAGGTTACCACAAGGATATCTTAATAGCTCAGTGACAGCACACAACCTTCTAATACAAGACATCCAGGCCTTTTAGGAAATCACAACGTACAGACAAACCATTATTTCTTATATTGATGACATCCTTATTTATGGTGATAACTTGGAAGAACAGACTAGAGTCAAGAGAGAATTAACTGAATTCCTTACACTCAGAGGATGAACAATCAACCCAGGTAAAGTCCAAGGACCTCAAACTACAGTAAAATTTCTAGGCATAATTTGGTCCTCTGAAGGTAGGAAAATACCAGACCCAGTCATAAACAAGATAGATTGCATACTAACTCCTACCACAAAAGCAGCAGCTCAGAAACTAACAGGACTGTTTGGATATAGGAAACAGCACGTACCACATATAGGGATAACATTAAAACCCATCTATGAAATAACTAGAAAGAGTAGGGAATTTAGATGGACAGAGACTCAAGAGGCAGCCTTTACTTATTTGAAAAATGCTGTCAGAACTTTTAACACATGGGCACAGCTAATGAGGACTCTAAATAAAAACTAGAGTGCCTATACTCACAAGGGTTTGCAATATGGTCACTGTAGACTAAAACATCACAGGATGCCAAATTTTACCTGTTTGGGTTTGGGGCTATGAAGCTCCCATCGTCCAAGAATAAACACTAACCAATTGAAAGGCTCACCTGGGCACTCTATGAAGCCCTACAAAACTCAGAGCCACTAACAGAAAGTAAATTAATTATATTTAAACTCCAAGAGCCTATTGTGGATTGGATAAAACAGACCCCCGACAAACAGAGGGGGACTGCCCCAGACCATAAAGTCCTACCATGGAAATGGTATATTTCTGAGCGGGATATATGGATAGATGGTCAACCCTCTGCATTAACTGAGGAAATTTCAGCAATGCCAATAGTGGACTTGCTGGAATTTCTGAGGGCTGAGTGTATATATAAGCTCGAGCAGTTGGGCAATGGGGATCATCCTGATCCATAGCACTCAACAATGTATGGTTTACAGATGGATCAGCCTCCATGACACCATCTGGGGTACACTGGCAGGCTATGGTCTTGAGGACTAATGACAGTCTAACCCTGCTAGAATCAGGCTCAGGAGAATCAGCACAATAATACTGAATTAATAGCCGTAAAATTGTCAACTGAACAAGCTGCTAAGGAAAATCAGAATGAAACATATCTTGCCTTGGACTAATAATGGGCAACAGCTAATAGAACAGCTCTTTGGTCAGGAATATGGCAGGAAAAAGGAAATAAGGACATACGGCTGAACATAGCACTGGCTGACATCTCCATATTCATCACACATCTCTGTACATCAGAAGGAAAACTCTGAAGTAACCAAGTTTAATAACCAGGGAGACAAACTCACTAGGAAAACTAATGAGGTGAGGATTTCTTGAGATTTATCTTAAGAAACACAATAATTGATAGTTAAGGAGGAAACCAATTCAAAACGTAACTACACGTGAACAAGGACAATGGAACATAAAACCTGAACACACAGATCATGCCAGTTAGGATCACTGCATGGGCATATCACCAAACAAGTCATGCTAGCACACACCAGAACGTGGTTAGAGAAAAGAAACATGTCTATGCCTACCAAGGATCTCCAATTTCAAATTAAGAAATGTGAGAACTGCTCAAAGTTGAAAGCTTGGAAGTCATTAATGAATACCCCAGATAAGGTCAGAGCTGACAGACCCTTACAAATTATAAAAATTTATCATATCAAATGCTTGTCTATTTCAGAGAACCCTGCAGCACTGCAGACACATGGTCAGGAATAGGATTACCCTACCCCTGCAGGAAAAGTGATCAAAAATCCACCCCAGAGCACAGGGAATCTGGATTGCTTACTAGGTATCCCAACCATCACAGAATCAGATCAGGGCACCCACTTCACAGAAAAGCTAAAACAAGAAAGGGCCCAAGAACAGGGCATGAAGTGGAACTTCTGCTAACCCTGCAACTCAAGGGATGGAAAACCTCCTATTGAATTAACATTGCAGGCACCCACAGAGATAAGAATTAGCACTTACAACATCCCAGAATATAAATTAAAAGCAAAAGTACTAATTGAAAAACATAATGATACATATAGTACTGGGGATATTACAGCACCTGCCACTGATAATACCTACTGGGTGACTGAAGGAAAAGGCATATTACGTCAAATTAAAGAAAATAATTTGATGCCTCTATACAATTTTCAGGCATGAATAACATCATCTTCTATCGTATCAACACTGGATGCTGACACTAAAAACATGGATATTTACTCTTTATATGATGGCAGGACACCTAACAGCAGACACAGTTTTGTATGACATCATTACTGGATGCCTAATATTTAGCATAGCATGCTGCAGAGCGATTATGCTTGAGGCAACACTGGCAGTAATGGCCATAATAACTATAGATTTCCTTGAGTGGCAAGAACAACAAGAAAGAATTTGAATTTTATAGGGCACTATCCTTATTTTTTGCAGGCTCACACATCTTGAACCCTAGAAATATTGCTAAGTGGGTCAGTGCAGCATGCTGCCTCCTGGCCATACTGTTTTGCTTATTGCTCACTCCAGGATACCATACTCATTACAGTTGTGGATACTCCTCCAACAGCTCCAGCAATAGAAGTTGTGCCACCGTTCCAAATTGGAATGCCACCTTCTGGTCCAGATACAACTCCACCGTCTGTGACGTCCTCTACTTTCTCCACAGAACACCATCCTGGTCACCTTATTGCAACTGAGGACTCACCAGCATCACCAAGCCCAACCTCTGCACCCCACTTTTTGCTATCAGCACCATCAACTCACTGGGAAACCTTTGATCAGAAGAGAAACCAAATACTGAGGGAAGTTGACAAAGCACTAGAAGCCTCCACTTCCATCTCCACAAGAATCAATGAGGATCATAAACACCCCCTATTAGACACCAACTCAGAGGATGAAGACTGGCCTGAACTACTAACTGACTCTTGGTATTTTTTTTTTTCCCGAGGAAGATTAGCCTGAGCCAACTGCTGCCAATCCTCCTCTTTTTGCTGAGGAATACTGGTCCTGAGCTAACATCTGTGCCCATTTTCCTCTACTTTATATGAGGGACACCTACCACAGCATGGCTTGCCAAGAGGTGCCATGTCTGCACCCGGGATCCGGGCCGGCAAACCCCGGGCCGCCGAAGCGGAACATGCGCACTTAACCGCTGCGCCACCGGCTGGCCCCTCACTCTTGGTATTATAAGCCAGCATAAATAGCAATACAAGCAGGCAGTGACTTTCATACTCTTCCCTTCCCTTATCTTTCTGAATTAGGGGCAGCACTAGACACATTTTAAGGGCTCACTAAAAACAACCCAGATCTGATTCCTGATCTACTAGGCATTTTAGCATACTACTGCACTAGAGCAGCTCTAGAATATTCAGAATGGGCACTTGGGTACCCACAGCCAAAACCCATTTGAAATCTTATACTCATATACTAGGCCATCTTGTTGCTCTTGCTCGTTCAGAATTTGGAGACCAGGCATCTACCCGTTTGGTATCCCAGACATCGTATGTTGCTTCAATTGCTTATTATCTTATGTTTAATAGGAAAAGCCTACATGCACCTAGTTCTGGTGCAGCTACATCTCCTACACATATCAACACTACCACTAATCCTTACTCAGTAGATCAAAATCTGATGCAATATAAAGGAAAATATTTGGCTTTAGCAATAGACCAAGCATAGCTACAAGAAATTACAAAATTGCTCACATGCACACACACTAATAAGGATATATTAGGAAAGATATTTAAACCATTATGCAGAGAAATGTATAACCACCAATTTATTTATTTATTTATTTATTTATTTATTTATTTAATTTTGAGGAAGGTTAGCTATGAGCTAACATCTCCTGCCAATCCTCCTCGTCTTGTTGAGGAAGACTGGCCCTGAGCTAACATCCATGCCCATCTTCCTCTACTTTATATGTGGGATGCCTGCCAGAGCATGGCCTGACAAGCGGTGCGTAGGTCCGCACCTGGGACTCGAACTGGCAAACCCTGGGCTGCTGAAGCGGAGTGCGTGAACTTAACCTCTGCACCACCAGTCTGGCCCCTATAACCAGCAATTTAATATCCCACACTATGAAACAATTCAACATGCAATAAAAAGAAAATTTCGTATACCACATTGGTGGGATATGACCAAATATACTGAAGAAATACAATGGAGAGATTATGTGTGCTCTCCACATGCAGACCTAAAAGATTCATTTGTAGAAATGCATCAAAGCTAAACCCTTGCAGGATGCTCTTTGAATACATTTTATCAATAGGGAGGGCAAAAAATGACAATGCTAATGACACGTACAGAACCACAACCAGACACTCACGGGACATGTGACTGGTATTTAGAGACACTATCCAAAGGATTATATCACTTAGCTATGTGGCAATAGATATCTGCATGGGATAAAGTGGAGAACCACAATGGTGAAGATAATGATTGTTCTTTTTATTAAAAAAATGATGAAAATGATGGGGACAATACTATCCACACCACACAAACACCCACTATATCAATGATATATTTAATAAGGCACTCACTGATTCCACCAAAAATGTACCTGAAATAAACTACAAACTCTCTCTACTTCCATACAAACAACATCTATATTTAGGAGTTCCATGGAAATACAATACCACTGATGGCAAAGAAGACTTTATGTCACAGAACGGCCTAACCTGTTCCATTATGGCAATCTAACCATACATAAGACACCTATTGCTACATCTCTAGCAGAATTCTTTAATCCTTACACTTTCTTTAAAACATACAATGATTCTCTTGTACACTCCAAGCTAAACTGGCAACATAGGATTTTCCCATTAATCTTGACAACATTAAATTATGAGACATAAAATATGCCTTAACCCATCAAAACCCTTCAAGTATCCATCAGGATATTCAGAAGACAAGGTCACAATGTATAACAGAAAGATCCTTTCTGTTTAACAAATGCTACGGAGATGATTGTAGACCAGGAAACATGATCAAAGCAAAACAGTCTGGTAACCCAGGGAGAAAACCAGTAGCACATGCACAGACAAATATTAACGCAGTAATGAAGAAAGAAGCCTGGCCAGGTAAAATGGAGCAAGGTTCTATATGCGATTCCCTTCTGTGGTCTGATGCTATACTAAATGTTTCTGCAGCACCAGACAGTATTGGACCTTTCACACCCACACTGAAGGGATATAAATGATTAATTTGGTGCCATAATAAAACATATAAAGACTCTGGTGCCATCCATAGACTAGGACTTGACCTTTACTTACAAAATGTTAGTAAATCACCATGTGGGGATGCACCAAACAATGCAACTATGAACCAAACATTATCATGGCCCATGCCTAAGGTCACATATTTGACTTTAAATTTTACAAACAACATGTTCTTTTTTTTTTTCTCTAAGATTGGCACCTGAGCTAACAACTGTTGCCAATCTTTTTTTTTCTTTTCTGGTTTATCTTCCCCAATCCCCCTGGTACATAGTTGTATATCTTAGCTGAAGGTCCTTCTTTTTTTTACTTTTTTGTTTTTTTTGAGGAATATTAGCCCTGAGCTAACTACTGCCAGTCCTCCTCTTTTTGCTGGGGAAGACTGGCACTGAGCTAACATCCGTGCCCATCTTCCTCTGCTTTATATGTGGGACGCCTACCACAGCATGGCTTGCCAAGCAGTGCCGTGTCCGGACCCGGGATCCGAACCGGCGAACCCCGGGCCACTGAGAAGCAGAATGTGCGCACTTAACCACTGCGCCACCGGGCCAGCCCCTGCAGGTCCTTCTAGTTGTGGCATGTGAGATGCCGCCTCAACGTGGCCTGACCAGCGGTGCCATATCCGTGCCCAGGATCCGAACCAGGGAAACCCTGGGCTGCTGCAGCAGAGAACACGAACTTAACCACTCGCCATGGGGCCAGCCCCCAAACAACATGTTCTTAATCAGAACATATGACATGACATACAGGTATTCCAAGTATGAACCACAGGCAGATTCTCCTGCAGTGATGGGACAGGAATCTCAGAACCAATATACGCACTGGGATGCATAAAAAAATAATGTAGATATAAATACCACTAGATGGGGAGCAAGAACATGTAAAAAACTTTATTGGGGCCGGCCCCATGGCCCAGCGGTTAAGTTCGTGCGCTCTGCTTCAGCAGCTCAGGGTTTCACAGGTTCGGATCCTAGGCATGGACATGGTACCACTCATTAAGCCATGCTGAGGTGGCATCCCACATGCCAAAGCTAGAAGGACTCACAACTAAAAATATACACCCATGTACTGGGGGGGTTTGGAGAGAAAAAGGAAAAATAAAATCTTTAAAATAAATTTAAAAAAATAATTTTAAAAACTTTTATTATACTAGTAACATATCAAACATTGCCGATTGGAGTAATATCATGCCCTATTTATGGTACAGAACACATGACTGGTGGAAACCAAGAGTGAGAGATAAAATATTAAATTAAAAAATTTAGGGGGCTGGCCCCATGGCTGAGTGGTTAAGTTCGCACACTGCGCTTCGGTGGCCCAGGGTTTTGCCAGTTCGGATCCTGGGCATGGACATGGCACCTCTCATCAGACCACACTGAGGCAGCATACTATATGCCACAACTAGAAGGACCCACAACTAAAAATATACAACCATGTACCAGGGGGCTTTGGGGAGAAAATGGAAAAATATAATTTAAAAAAAAAATTGAGGGTAACCTAGAAAAACCATTAAAAACTTAGAGAGATGAGTTTACCACATGGAGTACTAAATATGTAGTTCCAGCCATGAGTAATGATGAAACTTTAGGAATAGACATTGTCATAGCAGATCCACATGAGGACAACTGGGCAATTATGTTTTTAAATAGAAATAGCCAAAAACTGGTCATTTACTACACCAACTTACACTGTTTAATGCATATTCACCTATTAGAAAATTAACAATAGATCCATGGACACTATGTCCAGACTTTAAAAGAACAGGGACACCTTATAAAGTATATAGAGAACACGCAGGAAAATTAGCATGTAACACATATCATTACCCTTGGGGGTATACGTGAGGCTTCTATCTCTCACCACAGATTTCGACCTCAAGAACATGGGAACTTATGTTAATAAAACCTCTCACGGTCATATTGGAACCCTCAAAGTAGCCTGTGCTTTGAAACTTAATATACAAGACTTTCAAGCCAGATACAGTTCCCCAATTGTGCTCAGTTTTATCTATGGTCATTTATGCCCAATTTACAATCTATGCCCAAAACAGATTCGCTGAAAGGAAGGGAACCCCTACAGTTCTTTGTTAGACTGGTAGGAAATTTAATTGGAGGAGCAACGGCAGCTACTTTTTCTCAATTCCAAATTGATCAAAGCACATTAAATTTTAAAAACTGTAAAACCAAACAATCTCAATTTAACACATATGCAATGGCTCCTCTGTCATCACCGGGTACACAAATGGATAAAATTAACAACATATTACAAAACACACATGATTTTCACATGAAAGTAAATACAGCAATGGAAATTCACATAAAACCGCTGGAGGAAATGCTAAAAATAATGAAATACTAAAAAAAGACACAAAAGATGTTTCTTTATATAGATAGATAGATAGATAGATAGATACTTTTTTTTTTTTTGAGGAAGATTAGCCCTGAGCTAACACCCACCGCCAATCCTCCTCTCTTTGCTGAGGAAGACTGGCCCTAAGCCAACATCCATGCCCATTTTCCTCTACTTTCTATGTGGGATGCCTACCACAGCATGGCTTGCCAAGTGGTGCCATGTCCACACCCGGGATCGGAATCAGTGAACCCCCGGGCTGCCCAAGCGGAACATGTGCACTTAACTGCTGCACCACCAGGCCGGCCCCCAAAAGATGTTTCTTTTAAGTGTAGATTGTTGCAGTTAAGATTGGTTGATACATGGAACACTCTTAGACAGCTATGATCTCAGGTCAATACTGCTAGCCTGAGATAACAGACAATCCAACTAGAACTAGAGTAGATACCCTACATCCTAATAGCTGTGATTCCTTGGGCAACTGTGAAATTAAAATATTGGCACTTAAAGAGGAAATATGACAATGGGTTACTACACTTTTGTGGTTCCCCAATATCAAAAGGGAGAGTGGAGCCTACAGGCCACAGAAAGCCCCCTTATGATAGAAGGAAAACATGTTCCTAAGGATGTGTTAGTGGAATGGAATCAAAATACCCTTATTACTGCTAGACCTTTGAATATACCTATATATTCATTGGTTCAAGTACCCATGATTATAGCCTTGATGCCTCCTCAACCAGTTACATATAATATGTGAAACTGGACCATGATAGTAAGCTCTAAGCCAAACCTTACCCTACCCTATCAAGGTCAAGGGAAAATAAGGAACACAACACATGATGGGATGTGTAAAACTAGAACAGGCAATGAATCTAACAAAAGATGGAAAAAGATATTACTCGAGGTCAATAGAAGATAAAGGAACCATTAGAATAACAGCACAAATACTCCACATTGAACCTCCTAAAATAAATGTAAATCATACATTAGAAAACTTAAGACAAGTAAAAGAACATCTAGAAGATGAGACTAATAGTCAACATAACTTTGCAGGAATTGAACAACAACATGCTTTTCCTAAAGTTATGACAGTTTTAAATTCTTAGGTAATGCCTAACAATGCTATCCAAGCTTGTAACCCCTGGGGCTTTATAAATGGCTTTTACACGGAAATGCAATCGCCAAGGAAGTTTAACTGAGCGGCTTAAGAAACTTAATTTCTGGTCTTTTGGTGACTGGATATGGCATTACATTAAAGACTTCTTTACTACGCTTTTGCTAATATTAGGAATATGGTTGCTTAAACTGGTCATTAAACTATGGTGTAAAAGAATGTGTGTCAAAGGAAAAAATACTCAGAAAATATGATTGATTGTGATGAAAGTTGTAAGCGATTTAGAACCACAGGGTGGACTGATATTTTTGTGAATTTAGATTTGTACAGGGCATTAGGCCCTTCGGATTAGTGTGTGAGCAATTTCAAATCAGTGTGGATTGTGTATTGGTTTGATACAGACCCAGTGAAATTCGTTCACCCCTTTCACGGTGGTAGAGCCCAACTCTCGCTTCAAACCACCCCTCAGGATGAATAGAACACCCAAGATTAAAGGTAATCTAACAAAAAGGCTTTTATTATTGCATGAACCCGAGCAATGTGTGGTGCAAAATTGCTGGGTTGGCGACTTGGAAACTGCAAAGATTTATCACAAGCATCACATGAGACCAACGTCTCTAAGAGACGTAGTCTTTCTCTGCAAGATACCACCCAGAACTCAGCTCGGGTACTCTGGGCCAACAACGGGTCAAATCTATGCCCTAACTTAGAGCGAAATGGGGATCTCCTGAGGGTACCACTTACCCATTTCAATCAACAAATGAGAGCAGAGATCAGCTTCACTAAGCATGTTGAGGTGGTAACAGATGTACACTGTGGGGCCCTGCCAGGCGGCATAGGTGAATGACTTCTGCCACAGAAACTGGCAGTGACTTAAAGCTAGCAAGGACTCTGGGCAAGTTGGAAAGCACAATGTAGTTTGTGGAAGTTCTCCAAATAGCTGGAACTTATGGGAAACCAATCCACTATGGACATTCAGATGAACGAACGTTCTCCTCCAGTGTAATTACACTAAGCAAGCAAATATCACGTTCTGTTATGTTAAAGCCTTTCTGCAGTGTGAACTCTGAAGTGTGGAATGAAGACAGATGACTGGCTAAAGGAATTGCGACATTCACCCACTCATAAGGCTTTGCTCCAGTGTGAATTCTCTGATTTTTATGAGACTGTATCTTTGGCTAAACCATTACCCATATTCTCCACATTTGTCTTAGCTCAGGCTGCTATAACAAACTATAATAAACTGGGTGGCTTATAAACAACAGAAACTTATTTCTCAATTGTGGAGGCTGGAGATCTGACATCACAGTTCCCACGTGGTCAGGCTTTGTGTCTGATGAGGACCTACTTCCCCATTCATAGATGACAATCTTCTCAAAGGGTCCTCACATGGGAGACAGACAAAGCAAGCTCTCTCAGGACTCTTCCTAGAACACTAATCCTATCTATGAGGGCTCTAGTCTACAACCTATTCTAACCCTAATTACCTCCCAAAGACGTCCCTTCCTAATACCACCACTAATGTGGTACCTAATACTACCCTAATGAGGATAGGGTTTTGACATAGGAATTTTGGGGAACATAAATGTTCGGTTCATAGCATGACTCATAAGGCCTTTATCTAGTGTGTACTTTCTGGTGTTGAATGAGACTGGAGCTCTGACTAAAAGATTTCCCACATTCACTACACTCATAAGGCCTTTCTCCAGTGTGAACTCTCCAATGTTTATTGAGGTTGGACTTGTTACTAAACAATTTTCCACATTCATCACACTCATAAGGCCTTACTCCAGTGTGAACTCTCTGGTGTTGAATGAGGCCAGAATTTTGGTAAAAGGATTTTCCACATTCTCCACACTCATAGGGCCTTTCCCCAGTGTGAACTATCTGGTGTTTAATGAGGCTAGAGCTATGGCTAAAGGATTTCTCACATTCACAGCATTCATATGGCCTTTCTCCAGTGTGAATTCTCCCATGGTTATTGAGGTGGGACCTTTGGCTAAATGATTTCCCACACTCGCTGCACTCATAAGGCCTTTCTCCAGTGTGAACTCTCTGGTGTTCCAAGAGAATAGACCTGTAGGTAAAAGATTTCCCACATTCCTTGCATTCATAAGGCCTTTCTGCAGTGTGAACTCTCTGGTGTTTCATGAGGTTAGAGCTATGGGTAAAGGTTTTCCCACATTTCCCACATTCATAAGGCCTTTCTCCAGTGTGAACTCTCTGGTGATTATTGAGGGTATAGCTTTTACTAAAGGATTTCCCACACTCCCCGCACTTATAAGGCCTTTCTCCTGAGTGAACTCTCCAGTGTCTAATAAGGCTGTAACTTTGGCTAAACGATTTCCCACATTCACTGCACACATAACATCTTTCTCTAGTGAGGACACTTTGGCGCTGAACAAGTGTATGTTTGCAGCTCAAAGCTTTCATGTATTCTCCAGAGTTGTAAAGAGGTTTTCGTCTATGAAACGCTGCCCCACACTCGGTCGTGGTATTTGACTTTTCTTCAGTGTGAGTGGTTTGTACCTGGAAGTGTCCTGATAAGGCCAGGAAGCCCTTCCCAACCTCCCTGCAAGTAAAGGGCTTCCCAGACACGTGGAATTTGCAATCATTCACAACCAACGCTCTGCTCACATTGATTCCGAAGGGTTTCCCTCCAATGTCCTGCTTCTGGTGCTGATGGAGGTTTGCATTGAAACATAATTGCTTCCCACATGGGCCAAACCTGTACAGCTTCTGTCCACGACGTGTTTCCAGGTTCTCAGCCAAGTGCAAAATGTCTTTCAAGATCGGGCTACACATCTCACATGGGGGCGCCCTCTGGGAAGACAGACCTGCCTTGGAAAACCTGACCTGTGACATTCTTTCTACAGAAACACTCTGTTCAGGTGCCTCATCCTCTGCTCCACACCAACAACCTAAAAGAAAAGAAATACTGGTCAAGTGCATGTTCACTTTGGTGGGAGGGGGCAGCCCATACACAAATGTGTGTCTGACACAACCAGGAATGAGTCCATGGGATTGTTCGCAGAAGCATGGAGTTGGGTTCAGGTTGAAGATTACTTAGCAGTACTGGGCTATAAAGATTGCAAAATGTGGGAGGCCTCATGAACTGAAGGACACATGCAGTGCAACCAAGGGAGAAGAGAGAGAACCTACAACTCATTCCTCTGTAAAGAAATTTTAGCAGGTGGCTGCTTGTGTCTAATACCTGAACGCTGGGTAGAAAAGTACAGGCGATAGCACAAAATGGGGGAGATATCACAAGGGGAAGGCAGGGGCTATTTGTTCATGTGGAAACACTGAGCAGGATCGTATCTGCAGCTGACTCATGAGTGCTGTGTAGAAGGGAATGTCCAGGTTCAGGAATATCTGACTGCACCAGAGCAGCTGGTGTTCAATAATCGTTCAAGCATATGCACGCATTATGACATAATATGTAGAGGCCAACGTTGCAGAGCACTGCAGATGGAGCAGTGAGAATAAAGGGTGAGATATGGAGTGCAGAGATGTGAGGATTAGCCCACGGGCTGGATATGAGAAGTGACATGTAGAAGAATTTACAAGTTGGCAAAGCGTCAAGAATGGGGAGAGAAAGGCAGAAATGGGATGCAGCCATTGGCTTTGAAACCAAAATAAGAGTCAAACAGAATATGTTTCTAGTATGATTTGAACACAACCCTGACATCATGCCCTCCCCTAGAGTGCCACTCCTCAGGACCAGGCTCCCTCTGAGCCCATCTTCCTGTGGATGGATTCATAGCCATCCTGTGAACCACCAAGGGCTCTCCATCCTACCCCCAAGATGAGCAACTACATGGCACCCACATGATGTCAAGTACTAAGGGAAGGACAGAAGAGATGAGCAGTCAGCAGTAGTAAAAAATAACTCAGTACATGATAGCCCACAGGAAAGAAAACTGAGGAGGATCCTGTAAGAATAGCCCATGGTCCACATGAGCAGCAACAATGTAAATGACGACAATTCCTGGCACAGGCAGGTATCAGGAAATGTTAGTAAGAGAAAAGTAAAATCTTGGGTACAGAGTTGCTTTGGATCTGGACAAATTTACCCAGTTAAGGAGATGGTAAGCAAGTGGGATCCATAATGGTGACTGCAAGATGACTGACCCTGGGTCCTTCTGGGTGAAGCTCAGGGGTAACAGGTGTCAGTCAACTTCAAGAAGAGGGCATTGCATACACCTCAGTCCAACCAACCACAGCATCTACCCAGGGAACTGGGGAACGAAGCAGTGCTCATGGTCCTAAGTGAGAAGGACAGATTTGTCTCTGGGGAAAAGGAAAGGGCAAAGACTAGCTCAGAGCAGGGGGAAAGGTGTGAGGCTCTTACCAAGGGAGGTTATAAGTGTCAAGTTCTCCAGCATCACGTCACGGTACAGGCATCTCTGAGCCTCATCAAGGAGATCCCATTCCTCCCAGGAGAAGTACACAGCCACGTCTTCAAAAGTCACAGTGCCCTGTCATAACAGGCACAGATGAAACCACAAACAGTTCCTTCCTAAGGACCTACAATCCCTTCCCCCACATATCTGGCCCGTGCACATTCTCCTCCCAAGCTCTCCAACGCAGAGGAAAAATCAGGCCCTGGTGCCAATGGTGCTGTTGTCTCCTCATGGACTCATTGGTCACGAGGTCCAGCCATCAGTAACAAGATGCAGGTGGACAAATACATTTAGGCTGTGGGCTTGGCGAAGAATTCTACCACTTCCCACCAGGCAATTCCCCTGGTATGGCCAAGGTCACTTAAGTGTCAATATCAGAGACCTGGGGCCATCAGACAGACTCCCTCTCCACATCATTTTTCAGAATGCACATCTGGGGCCGGCCTCATGGCCGAGTGGTTAAGTTCATGCACTCCGCTTCAGCGGCCCAGGGTTTTGCCAGTAAGGATCCTGGGTGCAGACATGGCACCGCTCATTAGGCCATGTTGAGATGGTATCCCACATACCACAATTGGAAGGACCCACAACTAAAATATACAATTATGTACTGGGGGGGATTGGGGAGAAAAAGCAGAAAAAAAAGAAAAAGAATGTACATGTATCACATCTCTGGATACCAAAGCCATATGACCATGGCCACCACCACCTCACTGCCCCATACCTTAGGCCTTTCCCTGGCCTCCCCATGTATTACTGTAATTTAATTGCCTCCTCTCCATCCCACCCACTGGTGAGGGTGGGATTCTGCCCTAGGGTTATGGGGACGGCCAAACATATGACACGTGACACTGCATAGATGAGATTGCCAGCAGTTTAATCAATGATATATATTCACGGCCTCAGAGGGAAGGACATCACACTCTGCACAGGGCTATACTGAGGTTATTCTCTGGTTGTACTCTAGAACAGAGTGGACAACCAGGGGCTGTGGGACGCAAGCTTTGGAGTATCAGGAGGGTGAGGTGCCCCTGGGTTCCAGCGGGAGGATGCAATTGGTTGGTCTGAGTAACTCCATGGACTGGTAAAGAACTGAAACCTAATACAAAGGAATAAGGAGGAACTGTGTTTGGCTAGTAGACCTTATCCACAGGAGTAGAGTGGGGAGGGAAACTTGCACTCAGGCCATTTCAGGCCCTCTGGGTTTCACCAGATGTCAAGGCAGCACATGATATTGAGAATTAATGTTAGGCTTTACACTACAACTTGGCAGACAGCATCCAGAGTATGCTTGGCAAATTCACACGGGGTCCGATGTTACCACAGACTTTCCACCACGCCCACTACTGGTGGAAGTCCCCAGATACTTCTACAAAGGCCTCCCTGTCTGGCTCTGTTTCACGCCTCAGACCTAGCCACACAAAATTACGTGTGGATCTCAGATACCTATGGCCCTCTTCCACTCCTGCGCTACATTTGCTATCCTTCAGCAGTCATAACTTCCTCTGTTTACCTAACCTCCTTCAAAGCCCAGCCCTATTGCTTGCCCACCTCAGGCCTAGTAAGGCTCACAGATAATCATATGTTCCCCTGACCTGATCCTCCAGGATGAATGCAACACCCAGGCCCCACAAACTGCCACAAAATTCTGGTGAATGTACAGCACGGAGAACAAGCATCAGCTCAGGCCTAAGTGTCATCCCGCCTCAATTACTCCTAGGCCTCTGTATTCATCTCATGTCCATTCTTCTCTTGGAAGCTCTGGTCACCTGCAAGACTATCCTGTCCCCAACACATCCTCCCTTCATGGGCACTTAACCACCTCACCTGTGTTTATGATGCCCAAAACCATCACCCAGGTATTCAAGCAAGAGATCCAGTCCACAGCCCCGACCCTCTGCTTCCTGGCCCCCTAACGGCTTTACTACCATAACCTGAAAATCACCCCTCCTAAATGTGACCCAAAGCTCACTCACCTGGGTCCACAGAGTACCCACCACATTTTGGAAGCTTCTATCGAGAATCCTCCCAAGATTTCCAGATCTGTGTGTTCAGCTGCCTAATTCATGCCTCCACTCAGACTCTTAATGTGGCCAAAATAGAGCTTTTGAAATAAATTTCTAGTGAATATCACTCCCACTACAATCTTCCCCATTTTGGATGATGGAGCTTCCATTCCTACAGGTGCTAAAACCCAGGGGTCATCCCCGAATCCTGTGTTTCATTCCCTCTCCCTCCACATTGGAAAATCTAGCTGGCCCTCTTTCAAACACGCATCTAGAATCCAACCACTTTTCCTAGGCCACCATTGTGGTCCATTAATCCTTACCCAGAGTTGACAGTAGCCTTTACCCTGATCTTACTTTCTCTTCCCTCACTCCCACAGTATGTAGCCACTCTGCAGCCAGATGAAGGATGGTAAGACCTTTTAAGATCACCTCCTCTAACCTAAACCTCCAATTACCTCTAAAAGAGACATCCAGCTTCTCAGGCGGCCAGTCCAGTCCTGACTCCTACACCCCTGCTGTTTGTTCCCACTTGAAATAAAGGAGACCTGTGGTTTCCGTATACTTCCAACTCAGTTACATCTCTCAGCGTCTATGCATTTTCGTACCAGTTCCTGGTACCACCCTTTTTCACGTCGGTTGCCACAAAAAGGAACACCTCTATAAAAGCCTGACACGGACTTAACAACTCTGGGCTTGGGGTTTCTCCAAGGTTCCCAGACCACAGGTCAGGGGGAATCGCATTTAAGGAAAGAACAGTCCAGAGAACATGCGCGTGGAGGTTGGGGCCAGTGAGGGTCTGAGACACCCTCAACTTCCCAGTGGGGTTCCGTAGGGTCTTCTGCAGCCACAGGAGCCTGCATGAAGAGGCGGACCTTAGAGGAATGGGTCCACGGCGGCGTTCGAAGGGCTCAGGCCTCCCTGTACCCTTCCCTGGTCCTGGGGCCCGGAGACCTCAGGCTGGCTGTCTAACCTCCGGGCCTCAGTCCTCAGAGCTGCCTCGGACCAGCTCTGCGCCCTCGGACCAGGACTCCGCTCCCTGCGCCTCCCCGGCCTCCTCACCCCTTCCCGTCTGTTCTCTCCGAGCAGCTCCTGGAGAACTTTTGAAACCCCAACACGCACCGCGTCCCTCTCTGGTCACAGCCCTCCCGGCTCCGGGGCCCTAAGACTGAAGGAGCAGCCCCTCCCCTGCCGGTCCAGGGGGGACCCCACCTCACACTGTTCCCTGCGGACACAACGCGGACCCTCGGCCGCAGCCCGGCCCCCGCCCGCAACCACAGGCCCCACGAGCGCCTCC